>NC_092806.1:23443740-23750159 GCF_040954645.1 Diabrotica undecimpunctata | reverse complement strand
TGAACTTTTCTCACTATACACTCGTAAATCGCACCAATTTATATTGTTACGGGGGCAAATTTTTATGGGACTATCTTACTTTTTCACTTATTTACATGGGCGAAGCATACACAATAAAAATGACCCCGGTAAGAATTTACTGCTGATATTTTACATGGTTGCCGCTACCGTTTAGTTCAATTTGTAGATTAGTCACCTTTAATTGAAAATAGTCCGACTATAGTGATCAGTTGGATATTGACACGCTTAACGTTCATTTCGTGTGTATGTGTATTGTACAAAATAGGTTAATATTTGCGAATTATCAAAAATTTCAAGTAAAATTATGTCATCCAGTGATAGTGAAGAAGATGCTGATACCACTAGTGATAGCAGTAAAAGAAAAAGGAATGTTGCTAGTTGGGCAAACAATGCAAGAAAAATAGCCCGTTTACAAGGTCAGCCATATGTTTTTAAGAACGGAAAGCACGTTAATGCAAAGACTGTAGGATCTGTGTGTAGATAAGTAAAAAAGTTCTACACTGTCACTAGTAGTACATAGAGTGTATGTGCATTATACGTACATCGGTTGATAACTTTTAGCACGAATTAATTTCATTTGAAAACAAATTTTTACATATCAGTATATTAGCGTAGATAGCATAGATGTACCCACTTATAATGCGCTTACACCCAATGTACTGCTAGTCACGGAGTAAGTTTTACCATTAAGTTTGGCTTGAATTTTAAAATAGCTGTTTTATTTTTTAGGTGTCCAAAAAAATGCATGGAACAGTTAACTGAAAAAGAAAAAAAATGTGTTTTAACTAAACTATTCAGCCGGACGTCGAAAAACGCAAGACACATCTCATGGAAGCAAAACCAATCCAAAGTAAGAAATGGAAGCAAGCAAGAAAGAAAATCAAACTTTTCATACTTTGTTTTAAAAGGCTCAAATAGAATTTCTGTATGCAAACAGGCATTTATAAGTACTGGCAAGTTCATCGCCCGAACACCCTACTTATGGTAGGTAAATCACCAAACGATCTTAGAGGCAGACATAATAATGGACCTCGTACATTATCCGATGAATAGATTGAGCCAACAACTTTCCATCGTTGAAAAAAAAGGGTAGCCGCTCATTTAAATTATGTTTATTACGAAACGGAGCTGCAAACACTTCATGGTGAGTTTGAAAGACGCTTCGCTGATTTTAAAAAACTGACAGATATTGTAACATTTATGTTTAATCCATTTTCTTGTCAAGATGTGGAAAAAATAACCACTGAAATATCCGTTACGTTCAATATGGAGATCATTTCCGTCCAAAATGAGGTACTGAAAATAATTTCGGATATACATCTAAAATCCAGAGCGACCGATACAAAATTTTGGTCTTTCATATCGTCTGATCAATATCCGTCTTTGAGACAAGTAGCTCTGCAGCTCACAGCATTCTTTGGTTCAACATACTTATGTGAGTCTGCATTTTCCCAAATGAAGATAGTGAAATCAAAATATCGTAATCGGCTAACTGACGAACATCTTTCTTCATGCTTGCGTTTGGCCCTCCGTAATTACGTACCATCATATGAAATACTTGTGGATGATATGCAGTGCCACGCATCAACATTCAAATAGAATTAATATGAAAAACATGACTTTATTTACAACCCACTGTAGTTACAACTTTTTATTAGCTAGAAATGTGCAATAAAGTTTTTTATTTTCAAAATTGTTTTTTACTATGCTTTGTTTTTTAAACCAGGAGGAGTAAACTAAAAAGACATATTCACACCCAAGAAAGTCACTAGAAAGGTTACCAAATACATCTTCTTTTTTGGTTGATCATATCGGCCTTCGACGGTAATCCAAAAATATTATATTATACTAATACGTCGCTAAAGAGTTCTAAAAACAACTGTTTTTTTTTATATAAAAGCAGACTAAAAATCTAAAAATTAAAAGAATAATGCATGAAACACAAAAAATCGCCGGTATAATTTAATAATTAAGCTATGAAATGCCATTAGTGTCAAAATTTCATAACAGTGGAGTAAACTTCAAAAAATCAGAGTATAACTGTCGATCTCCGGACGCTTGCAGTTTATGTGGTAGATCCCATGCAGTTTAAGTCATCTGAGCACCACTGCTTTAGACAGTCAAAATATTTATCAATAATAAGGTTGCGAGTCTTCGGTTGATAATTATTTTAGACTGAAGTGTTGTGAAACAAATTGCACCTAGCTAGTAACTGATCAGTACTGATATTCAAATTATATTATAAAACAATGGTATTGAAATAAAGATAAATTAAGTACCCAGAAACAATCTCTTATTTTGCAAAGTTTAAAGGTTGTCCCAATAAGAATATCAAGTAGCATAACGATCAGATTTTGCAAAATTATATTTATATTGTCTTAATGTTTGGTATCTCGCTAAAGGGCAAAAAAAACCAAATCATATAGTATATCCTAAGCCTTGTCTATGTAAGTACCTATAAGTAGATGAGAACTATACATACAGAGTTAGTGCATTAGTGCGAGGAATTTACTCATTTGTCGTAAGAGTTACAAAAAAATAATTAAAGTAAAAGTTACATCACAGATAGAACCATACTTTAAAAATATTTTCACATATACAGGGCCACCCATATTAACGGGGTGAAACAAACTTATCTTTTTTTTAACGAAACACCCTGTATATTTTTACATTTTTGGACTCTACCAAAGTTCTCGTTTTTTCAATATCAGGTTTGGCAGTCTTATACGAGGTACTTTAAAAGATAATTACGTTTTTTTATTAATTTCGTAGCAAAATTAAGACCCTAAGAATTGTAGAGATTTGGGATTACAAAATATGTTTATGTTCAAATGATATGAGACAAAAGGGTATGAGACTCAGGTGTATAGAAAACAAACACATACCAACAGATATTTAAATATCAAATCAAATCACAATATTAATATTAAAAAGGAAATCATTAAATCCTTATACGATAGAGCCAAAGTTATTTGTTCTAACGAAAATTCGTTCTTGGAGGAAAAACATTTATTAACATCTGTTTTATTAAAAAATGATTATCCTTTATCGTTTATAAATAAGGAACTTTCAACAATCGACCGAATAGAACAGAACAATTTAGAACGAGATCCTACAGCATACACAAGAAATAATACGAGGAAAATAACAATACCATACATAAAAGGATTATCAGAAAAACTTAAAAGGATAGGAAATAAATTTAACATTTCAACAACATTCAAAACAACAAACACATTGAGATCTATTTTGTCTAAAACCAAACCTAACAATGAACAAGAAAGGACAAAGAATTGCATTTATAAAATACTAATTATTTAGTATATAATAAATGTTATTTTATAATACTTCATTACTTATTAAGCATTTTCTATACCCAATTACTTAAATTGGTTTTAAGATTTTTTTTGAGCTAAACAATAATTGCTTTGAACTATACACAACATACAATGAACCCGAGATCATAACATCTATAAAGATCGGACGTCTGCGCTGGATGGGCCATGTTGAACGAATGTTGGAGACTGAAACACCAAAACATATTATGAGGCAAACACCAGTAGGAAGAAGGTCAAAGGGAAGACCCAAACTTAGATACATGGAACAAGTGGAACAAGATCTGAAAACACTTAAGATTACCAACTGGAAAAACAAAGCAAGGAACAGAACAGAATGGCGGAAAATCCTAGAACAAGCCAGGACCCAGAAAGGGTTGTCGAGCTACTGATGATGATGATGAAACAATAATTGCAACAAAAATTAGGTGAACTTCTAATAGATTTTCCTTCTCGGATTTCCTCTACCTCTCTTTCCCTCATCTTCTAAGAGCTCTATCTTTCTACGTTTGATGTGACGTCTCCAAACCATTGCAGTCTTTGTTTTTGAATCTTTTTTGAGACTGTAGCCACCCTGGATCTTTCCCTAATCAAGTAGTTCCTGATTTTGTCTCTTCTAGCCTTACCCAACATCCACCGTAGCATTTTCATTTCAGCTACTTCCATCTTCTTTTCCTAAACCTTCTTTATAGCCCATCTTCACCGCCATACACCAACGCAGGCCTCACCACCTCTTGTATTTCTTTCCTTTCAGTATTTCCTCGATTTTTCGATCAGAGAATAGCCTGGCCTGCTCTAAGATGTCTTGCATTTATTAGGATGTGATGTAATCTATCTGATTAAAACCAGCTTGTATACTGTGGGCAATTTCTCGATGTAGTGTCCCACTTTCCGTTATGAAGAAGCCAAGGTATTTAAATTCTCCTACCCGTCCTAGTTTTTCCCCAAAGCAATACTCCGTTTTCAACCTGCTAACCTTAAGTCTTCCCTCTTAAAGAGCCCTTCCCAACCCTCCAACTTCTCCCCTAACGTTTCTTTGTTCTCGTCCACTAACCCTATTTGTTTTTTGTTGTTTTATATTTATTCTTTCTTGTGTTCCTGACCTCTAAGAACGACTCCGACCATAATCTACCAAAACTGAGCAACGGTGCCTTCGAGCCTATTGGGTACTGGTATTCTAAATTAATTCTTCATATTCTAGATCATTAGGTATGATAAAACGATTGTAGCCAATCCCATTAAATCACTACAATAGCAAGTGAGTTACGGCGTTAACTTATCCGGGGCATTATATTTCAATGGTTTTTCCACGATTTATCTCCCGACAAAGACTGCATTATTCAATTCACTTTCGATGACCATTTATTATATACAATCAAAAATAAAAGAATAACTTTGGTGAAGCTTTTTTCATGGAAATTTGTGGAAAGGTTTTTAATGCAGATTATACCTGTTTTAATATTAGACGCCTCAAATATCGTTGAAGTTATAAAATCAACAATTAGACTTTTCGGGTTCTAGATTCTACATTGAAAGGCTTTCCTAAAATACAACTTTTTAACTATGTATGTTGTTACGTTGAAAATGTTGTTATGGAAACAAAACTTGCAACGAAATATTTGCAAAGAATTTACACAATAGTCCAGTCGTCAAAGAGTTGACCCCTAAAAATCATACGAAAAAGCTGAATTTTGCCGAGAATATTAATTTTGATTAATATTTTTTGGACTCCCAAAGTTAATATTCTCGGCAAAATTCAGCTTTTTCGTATGATTATTAGAGGTTCAGTGGCATTTTCGTCTATGACGACTGGAGTAACAAGCAATATAAGCAGAAAAGAACTAAAAGTCATCATCACCATCAATGCTGCTTCTAAAGCCTTACCTTAACCCTCGATCTTTTAAGTATTTTTCGTCATTTATTGCTATTCATTGCTAACTGTTGCTCGTTTTGTAACCGTTTGCCCCATTTGCACTTTTTAGATAATTTTATGCGTCATAGCCATCACAACAGCCATTATTATTAGTTATCGGTGTTTTTAAATTCGTCCTTCGGTTCATATAATTTACCTTTTAATACACTATTATTAGCTGGTTAAAAAGAAATGAAAATATGAAAGGTGTCCACATTAAATTCGTCATAAAACTAAAAGCCATAACATTTTTAAAAATATATAATTCCATCATTATCTTATCAAGGGGATACAAAAAACACAACAGTTGTTGATCGATAAAAATCATTATTAAGGCCCGTTTTCACACTACGTCTTATTGTACGTTTTGTGGGTCATATAAAACGTACGACAAAATGTACGTTTTGTCCAGTGTATACACACTACGTTTTTCCTTCCGTTTTCTACCTCATTTTGTAGCGTTTTAAATTTTTCTTTTAACTACGAAATATTGATATGTTAAAAATTTCTAAAGACTCCCCTGTTTTGTCTGTTTGCAACGACGTTAAAATAATCGATAAAAGGCCTATTTTGTTTATCTCGTAGTAAAGAGGTGTTAGCACTTTTTTTATTTACATTTAAAATTCCCCATTTCGTACATGTTATTTCTAACTATAATATTTCAACATTTTTTTGTCGTCGAACAACGATTTGTTTACATTCAGGCCCCAAATATCCCGGTTGAGAAGAGGTTCTTAGAAAAAATATTGCAAGTATTGTGCTTTTCCTCTCTGAGACGCATTAACTCCGGAAGAGATTCAAGGTTAATTTTCACAATTTGAAGTCGTAAGGAATTTATGTGAGAAGCGTGGAGGGAGGTATTTTGTGTCTAGTTTGGAAAGACCGGCCGGCGAGGGACAGTTGAGTTAAGGGAGTTGGTGAAGCGAGAGATGTCAGAGTAGAAAGATGTTTCGGTAATTAGGAATCGCGAGTCGATTCAAATTTTTTGTGTTATGTCCTAAGACCGGTTAAGGTGATAGTACTCTTTGCAATATGGCAGTTTAAAACAGAGTAATCACCATAAGATTTGTGCAATACACCGGCACTGATGAAATTTGGAAAATTATTATATAGGATGTCCCCGTCGTCAGCTTGCTTCCTCCACCGAACCTAATTCTACATATTTTGATTGTTCGTTCCTGAGCATAGAAATGGTTGTTTTGTCCCTGTTGGAGAATATGTCCAGATAGATGTTAACAAGTTTTTTTTTTAAAGTTAAGTGCTAAACAGTGAAATCAAGGTAACATTTAACATATTAATTTTAAAGTAAAGACAGACATTTTTTGCTAAAAGTAATAATTGCTTTCATTTAAATTTAAGAATTGGCAATAATTAGAATTATTTTGTAAACTAAGTGTGGTTGCTGTCAATCTTTTGTTTATTTTGTCATCAAAATTAAATGTGACATCTGACAGCTAACTCTAATTTGTTTTTGTTGTGACAATTTTTAATTTGCTTGTATAGAAAGATGTTTTATAGAAAAAGTTAAATCTTATATATTTTCATGAACAAGGATATCCTTCAATTTTAATTTAGCCATATTAATAAGATAACCTAGGAACCATTTCGAAGAATTTTGAAGCAATCTCCTTTGTTAACAGGCAACATATGTAAGTTTTTTTTGTAATTTTGTATTTTGCAACTTTTAATAATTTTTGTGCAATCTGTATGTTTGATAACTGTTTGTATGAGACAAAAATAAACGTTTTGATTTGTTTCTCTGATCCATTTTTTTATTTATTTTAGAAAAATCTCCTAACCTGTTTGTGTTTCTTTATTTTAGGAAGGAAGAAACTTTCTTTCTTCCAGCAGGAAGTTTTCTTCGAAGCTGCGTCCCCATTTAAATAGCTAGAGGTATTTCTTCTTGTCTTTGTTTCGTTTTTGTTCCAGGAGATTTACGTAAGTAACCCCTTTATTCCATTTTTTTTAGCTGCCTAAATCCGAACCCTTGTCGTTCACTTATTCACGACCCCAGCTCTCCAACTAACCCCTGAGTGCCCGTTCGCATAGTAGCGTTTATTTTGCTTGCCCTATCTTGACCCCCATTAGTTTCTTTCCCCAATTTTATAAGTACCCCTATTTTCTTACCCTATGGTAAGCAAAATATTATCGTAACAATTTCTAATTCAGAGTCTTGAGTTGTGTGAAGTTTGTTTAGTGTTTTTTTTTTTATTATGGAGGAAACACGGCTGCTTTCTTTTATTTTTTCAACTATAAAGATACTACGACTGAGGAAAAGGGGGATGAAGAGGGAAAAGACAAGATGGTCAAGAGAGTGGGCTTCTAAAAAGAAGCCAGTATTCCCACGTCTCGTTACTAAAAGAGGCGAACCAGATGACTGGCGCAATTATTTGCGAATGGACACCTCAGCCTATTGTCAATTGCTAGAGTTGGTAACACCATACATATTGAAATAAGACACCTCATGAGAAAAGCCATTACACCCCATGAAAGACTCATAGCAACTCTCAGATATCTTACAACAGGGCGCAGCGTCAAGGACTTGGAGTTCACAATCATAATATCCAAACCATCGTTAAGCCAAATAATTCCTGAAACCTGTAATGCAATCTACTTGGTTTTAAAACATAACTACTTAAAAACTTTTATACAATTCAATAAATTCCCCGAGAAAATCGTGGGTGCATTGTCGCAAATCTGACATTATTAGGCTTTTTTTGGGAAAAATGAAACGAACTGCAGTGGAACTAGTCGTCAAATAAGTCAAGATCGGACGACTTGTCTGAACATGTATTTTCCGGGTCAAAACGGCAACGTGGTCGGCCGTTCTCTCGTAAGAAATACATTGTCCATCTTACCTACACAGCATTCTAACTGTGGATTCTATTTTAGACGGTAAAAGTAACTTAAAAGAATGCATATTTAGCCTCAAATTATTAATAATTTAAAAAGTTCGCCAAACCTACTGCAGAAAACTGAGGTTTTAATTAATCAGGTCCATAACACTCAAAAACCCGACAAGTTTTTGGACCTGCAGCTTTTGCCTTATTTCTCTATACTAATTACTCTGACTAAGACCACTGTGTAGTTAAAAGTAGTACTTGTATAATGCGTAAATTAAGTTTAAAACACTGAAATACTTTAAATATAGAATAATCATTTGCTTATAAATAGTGATTATAACTATTCGTTCAGTTCAAAATTAGGGTCAATATGCATTTTAGAAGGTTACAGAATTTAAAAACAAGATAACAATTTTGTGTATAAATAATAATTTTGAATTAATACAGTCAATACAGTTTATGAATCATCGAAGATACGTTATAATTTTTGACCTTCAAATACAAGAAACATGAGTAACAGGCTAAAGTTTTCCGCTTATAGCGTTTAGTCTTGCGCAGGTTGTACCTTGTACCTTTTAGGGTAGTATTTTGTTTTGATATTAAAGCCGTGTACGCAGCACACTGTAATCGAACTTTAGCCCAGTCTGGTTAAAAAAAAGGTGGAAAAATGTTTCGCAGATATCTGAAGCTTTTAAGACATAGGTGGGGGATACTAGATGATGAATAGATGAAAAGATACTCCTAGTTTTACCTTGCGTTTTTTTTTGGGCAATAATTTATGGTCACAATTTGATTTTTTGTCTATAAATTTTTTCCCTTATATTTTAAATAAACAATATTTATGTCATTTTTTTATGTCAAGAATATCTTTATTTTCCCGCTTTTTTAATTAAAATTGATAAATAATTTACAGAGATCTTTGCAAAAAAGCAGTTTTTTTGCACTAATTTATAAATTTTATTAATTTTTTTATTAACAAAATAAAATGGTATTAATACATTTAAACATCAAGGAATTACCATCTTTTAGATTTGTGCGAAATTTCCCCCCGATCAGTCAAATATTTTATAAGTTATTTAATTTGTTTATCCCTGAGGCTAATTATTTAAACTATTGAGCTTGCCCTATGCATGATGCTAGACACATTCAGCAAATTTCATAGGATTCTTTAAGACTTAGACTATCTCAGAAGTTAAATGCATATTGAGTTTTCATCGAAATTATTTACAAAATAAACGTTTGAAAAAGGGGTATGTTTTTTACTTATAAACAATTGTAATAACTTCTATATTTTTCAAGCTACAGACTTGTACGTACAACCATTGGATAGCTGGTAAAAAAGCTCACATTAAAAAATAAAAAACCTTCTATGACCAATAGGAACGAAGTTAGTGACTATTTTTTAAAAAATCATATCTCTATTTTTTATAAACATTAAGAAGTAAAATTTGCACAAATTTTGAATGAAAATCTAAACTTTAAATTGAAACTTATAGCTATAAAATTTATCTAATTTTTCGAAACGACGGTACTTTCGAAAGATCGACATAGGAAAGTGGAGAGGATATCTGTTTCAGCTCCGTTTTTTTTCGGCATCGGAACTTCAAATTGCAACACGTACGAAAAATTTACATTATCTCGGCTTCCTTTGCAGCTACAAGCATCTTTTTTTTATTCTGGGGTAGCTCGTCGAAATATGAATAACTACATAGTTTTCACTGGCCGGAAAATATGGGAAAACTCGGAAAAATTGAGTCCATTTGAAATTCACCCTAAATAGTTACTTTTTTTAAATTTGCTCGAATAGTCTGTCGCAGTATTAACAATGATGACATAATTTTCACCCCCCATAAATCTCGGAAAATCCCGGAAAATCAACATATGTTTTTTCATTTTATATCAGTGATGTAATAATACTTATATATTTTATAAATTAAATTTCAGGTAATTTTTTACACATTATATTTATTAAGTATATTCCTTATATTAATTATAATTGTTTGTATTTTTATAATTAACAATATTGATTTTTATTCTATTTTTCTTACAAATATGATATACAATATTGATCTAATCTGCCTTACTGCTTTGATAAAATAAGTCGATTTTTTCATCACTTGCCTTATTAAATTTTGCAATGTTTATTGAACTTTACTTTTTTTATTTTCTTTACATACATTGATTTAAAAGTTAAAATTTGATTCATTTATTCGACTTCACTGTCAGGTCTGAACCTTTTTGTTGCAGGTTGTTTGTTTTCACTTATTAAGTCAGTCTTTCCATACATTAACATATTAATGGGCGATCTTAATGCCAAGGTGGGTCAAGGTAAGGTAGGAGCACAAGTAGGAAAATATGGGCTTGGAAACAGAAATGACAGAGGAGATCGATTGATTCAATTTTGCCAAAGTGAAGACTTCGTAATAACAAATACCTTTTTCAAATTACTTCCTCGACGGTTATATACATGGACATCTCCACAACATACCAAAGAAAAAATAGTGAGAAATCAAATAGACTACATTATGATAGCAAGGAGGTATCATAATGCTGTTAAATGTACTAAGACGTACCCAGGAGCTGATAAAGGCTCAGATCATAACCCGGTAGTTACTGTGATAGAGGCGAGACCAACAAAGATTAGAAGACCACACAGAAATGCACTAGATTTAAATAAACTTAGAAACAAAAATATACGACAAGAAACAGGAGAAGAAATAAATGAAAACCTCCGTTCAGTGCAGCAACAAATTAACGATACAAACAACGTTAACCAAAAATTAAAGTACATAAATACAGCTATACAAACAGCAAGAAAGAAACATCTTACAAAAACAACAACAAAGAATAAGGGGTGGATGACACAAGATATACTAGACTTGATGGAACAAAGAAGAAAGATGAATAATTACCCAGACAAATACAAAGAAATAAATAAACACATAAAAAAGAGAATAAAAGAAGCCAAAGAGGAGTGGATTAAAGAACAATGTGAAGAAATGGAAACCTATGAGAAAAAGTAACATGCGTTCAATATGCACAAAAAAGTAAAAGAGATAACAGGAAGCATAAAGAAATGCCAAATAGGTAAACTTAAAGACAAAGATGGAAATCTTATTGTAGATCTAGAGAATAAAATAAAAAGATGGACAGAATACCTGAATGAATTATTTGAAGACGATAGAAACAACTTAACTCAGATAATCAATGCAACTGGGCCAGACATATTGAAAGAAGAAGTAGAATACGTAATAAGAAACGCTAAAAATGAAAAAGCAAATGGACCTGATGAAATTCCTACAGAACTGTTGAAGCTTTTGAATGATAAATCCGTAACCATAATATTAAATTTTGCAGCGAGGAGCTAAAACAGTTTCCCCTCCACTTTCCTATGCCGATCTTTCGAAAGTAACTTCGTTTCGAAATGTTTTAAGTTTCGAAAAATTTGATGAATTTTATAGCTATAAAATTCAATATAAAGTTTAGATTTTCATTCAAAATTTGTGCAAACTTTACTTCTTAATGTTTATAAACAATGGAGATATAAATAACAAAAAAATTGTCGCTAACTTCGTTCCTATTGTTCATAGAAGGTTTATTTTTTTTTGTTAAATATGAGTTTTTCTACCAGCTATCTAATGGTTGTACGTACAAGTCTGTAGCTTAAAAAATATACAAGTTATTACAATTGTTTATAAGTAAAAAACATACCCCTTTTTCAAACGTTTATTTTGTAAATAATTTCGATGAAAACTCAATATTCATTTAACTTCTGAGATAGTATAAGTCCTAAAGAATCCTATGAAATTTGTTAAATGTGTCTAGCATCATTCATAGGGCAAGTTCAATGGTTTGAATAATTAGTCCCAGGGATAAACAAATTGAATAACTTTTAAACTATTTGACCGATCAGGGGGAAATTTTGCACAAATTTAAAGGACGGTAATTCCTCAATGTTGAAATGTATTAATAACATTTTGTTTTGTTAATAAAAAATTAACAAAATTTATAAATTAGTGCAAAAAAACTGATTTTTTGCAAATATCTCCGTAAATTATTTATTAATTTTAATTAAAAAATCGGGAAAATAAAGATATTCTTGATATAAAAAAATGGTATAAATATTGTTTATTTAAATTATAAGGGAAAAAACTTATAGATAAAAAATCAAATTCTGACCATAAATTATTGTTTAAAAAAAACGCAAGGTTCTTTTTATCTATTCGTCATCTAGTAACCTCCACCTATGTCTTAAAAGCTTCACATATCTGCGAAACATTTTGCCGTGAAATCGATGATTTTTGTATAACCAGACTGGGCTACTTGTGATGTTGGGGATTGCAACTCGTAACCAGCTCACGGCGTTCACGTGATAATTTCATCTTTTCGATTGCCCAACTATACATGTTTTCATCCTGATATAATTAAATCTTCCAGTTAGAGTAAAATTCCCCAACGTTTGATTTATCAAGTATTCTTCTTTGTAAGTGCATGGTAACTGAAAGTCTTAATCTAATACTTTAAAACTTCTAATTGAATTAGAGACCTTCTTCAATATCAGTGTATGTGCCTTTATAGTCGTAACCTTAGTTTGGCTTTTTTGCGTAAGTTTCTATTCTTTTGTGTTTGCTTAATCCGAATGAAGACCTCTTCGCTAGTAAAATCCTCCTTTTTATTTCTTCCGTTTTTATTACCGTTTATGGTTGTTCCGGGGGACAACGCAACATTTATACGTGATAATGCACTGCTGTAGCAGTCACAACTGCTAACATATAATTAATTAATATAATTTATTATTAAAATCCTAAAACCCCTCAGAATCCCGTTTATGAAACGTTTATGGGCAATAGACGATACGATGCGCAAGTGTAATCAACTAAAGTGGTCAAGAGTCGCTCGGCTAAAGTCAGTTTTGGCCAACAACTCACACAGAGAGGTGTATTTCTCCAAGCCTTAACCGGCATTTTTTTTGTCTTAAAATCGGGTAGAAAATCTGGGATTGGATTTAATATTTTCCCCGAACATCAAGGGAGAAATTGGAAAAACATAATATGATAAAGAATCTTGATTGAAAAACCCGGCTTCCAAATCTGCCGAAATGATTATTTAAAACCCAGATTTCACCCGATTAGGATAACGATTAATATTAGGATTAGTTTAACCAAACACCTACTTCAACCCATTGGTAACCAGGAACCGATTGTCTCCAGAACCACAGCGTTCTCCTTCATTCGCTTTTTCGGAGCCCCAAGGACCGTCAGAGTTTTAAGGGGACTTAACCAGGACAGCTGTAGTGTTGTGACAGACATTAACATCAAGTTTCATAGGGTTAAGGTTTTTCTTATAACTTACAACTTTGTATATGCATATACCAAGGTTAGTACTTATTACAGTTTTTGTATCATCTATAAGAAGTTAGGTAAATGGTTATTAATTAATTAAATTAGATTAAATCAGATTGCCACATATGCCAATGACACTAGCATCATGTCTCGCAGAACAGAAGAGGCGGCAGAAATATATTCACAATTAAAAACAGGGGCAGAAGAAACCGGACTAGAAATAAATATTCAAAAGACAAAAAAACTAACACAAGCAAGAGCTACGGTAAACAGACGCACAGTTGAATTAGAGGACGATATTGAAACTGTAGAAAGTTTCACATATCTGGGAGTTACATTAAACACGAAGGGAACAGAAGAACCAGAAATTCAAAGAAGAATAGTAAAGGGAAACAAAGCTTACTTTTCACTCGCCCATGTGTTCCGCTCCAAAAACACACACTGGGGATCGAAAATCAGGGTCTACAAAACTATTATCAGACCAATAGTAGGTTATGGATGCGAGACATGGGTGGTGACAGAAGAGACAAAACGAAGGCTGGAAGTCTTTGAAAGAAAAGCCCTAAAAAAGATATTTGGACCTATTAACGAAAACGGAGTATGGAGATCCAGGTATAACCATGAACTTTACCAACTGTTCAAAGAGGCACCGATCTCAGAATTCTTTAAACTTAAAAGACTTCAATGATCTGGTCATGTAGTGAGAATGGAGACTGAAAAATTGCCAAAAAGAGCCCTAAATAGTAAAATGCTGGGCGCAAGACCAAAAGGAAGACCACGGAAAAGGTGGGAGGATGAAGTTGCAGCGGACGCGCAAAATTTGTTAGACGTGAGAACCTGGGGAAGATCGGCGCGGGACCGGCAAGGTTGGAGGCATAGTTTGGAGGAGACCAAGGCTCGATTTGAGCTGTAGCACTATTAGAGAGAGTGTATGATTAATGCCGTAACTAACTAGTGGTAGACCTAATAGTCAATGTCTTTCAAGTTCTAAATTAGCATGCACCGAATTCTTCCAAGGATTCGAAATGATGATCTTTCACTCGAGTAGTTAGTACCCACCAGACTATCGACTATTGGTAATCTATGCGAAGTCTGCCGGCCTCTCCCTTATAGGGAACAAGGAGTCTTATATAATTCTTTTCTTAAAAATAATTGTTTGTATAAATTGTTTATTAACCCACTCACTACACAAACACACAACTTAGATAATCAAACCATAAGGACAACTATATTTAGATTTGTCCAGCCAGTCAGAAACCTCTGGCTTTCTTCTATTACGGCTAAATTATGGACTATATAAAAAATGTTTATAACGAAACTTCGTTAGACGAAGACGTCTATAATTTAAAATTATTTTCGATTATACAGGGTCAGTCGGAACAACGGAACGAACCAAAGTTTTGTTTTTTTTTAGTTTAGGTGCGTTTGGCGCACCCTGTATACTAGAATACTAGAATGTAGGTTATACATTTCCCTATACTAGAATGAATAAAATGTATGAATTGAACGAATTAAACGTGAATAAAATGTATTCTTTTAGTGTAGGTTTGTCTTCAGAGAAAACGTTAAAAGATGTTTCTACAATCACGCCGGTTGTAATGTCTTAACAAGCTAGTTTCTAACTCGCATGGCGATCTTGCCAGGAGACACGTAGAGGAGAAGAGAAGTAGAAGATCTAATTATCAAAAAAAATATGTAAGGAAACAAAAATTATACTAACACATAGGTAATAGATAATATTGAATATTAAAAACTCAAAGAACCAACGACAATCTTCTAATAAACGGAACAAATCTCGAACGAGTGGAGGCATATCTGGGAACGACGATTAACTCGAGACATGATTAATTTTAGAAAACTAAAATCTGGAGAGAAAAGGCTCGGGCAAACTTCAACAAAATCAGAAGAGTGTTCTGCACAAGAGATTTAAAGTTGTAATTAAGAGTTATGTTGTGTATAGAAGAATTCTGAAAATATCGTGGACAGAATACACCACAAAGAGATTCTGAGAAGGATGACTAAAAAATGAAAATTTTAATACAATCAAAGCAAGAAAATTGGAAGATCTCGGACACATTACACGTAGAGAGAGATACACCTTGCTCCAAGTAATTATGCACAGAAAGATCCAAGGAAAGAGAAGCGTAGAAACGTTGGAAATATCATGGCTGTGCAACCTGAGAGAGTAGTACATCAAATTCGAATAATAGGAAATGACATTGAAGAAGAATAGATAATTAATAATTTTTATAAGCAATATGTGTGTTTGTTTTTGTTTACATACTAAATGTGTAATAAAAGTTAGACTTACTTAGAAGAAGACCTTTATCAAATCTTTCACAATGAATATTTACACGAAAATGGGAACAAAGTGTAAGTAATCAGAAACGCATAATGCGTTAGTTATCATATAAAAAGGTTAATAATTTTTATTATTCCTAAAAAAATCAAATATTATAGACATATTGATTAGATCACAAAATTAAATTACAATAGTATTTCAAGTGACTTGGTTTAAAAGTCGAAAGATTAACGGGTTTTTATTGACATATCTGCATTATAATGTAATAATTAATGTCTAAACACTTATAAATAATGAGAAACAAAAATGAATCTTAGAGATATGAACACCTAGGAGGGCATAATCGTGTATTTGATATAAAAACTCATCAATATTCTCTTTGCTTTAATCTATTTTACTGGTTTTGTTTTGTCTTCCTCTCCTACTCTACTTAAAACTATTACTTTCACAATAAATTCACTACTTAAAGTTAATATTTTAGTTTTAGTAACCCCATCTTTAAATGTCCATTCCAAATACTCTGTTTTTGTCCTACTAATATTTAAACCTTTTTCCTCGAGAGTTTCTCTCCACTGTTTCAGTTTTCCTTCTAGATCCCTTTCGGTGTTTCCTACTTTTTAGTAAAACCACAAAAACTCTCTCATGGAATGGAATCCAGTTTCAGAGCGAATAATCACTGCAAGGATTAGGACCAAAGTAAGACAGGTAACATTGATTCAGTGCTATGCACCAACAGAACGAGCAGCTGAACAAGAAAAAGAGGCTTTCTACAAATGCCTTGAAGCCACATTAGAACAATGAAGTTTACACGGGAAAAACAGGCTGTCCATTTTTATTTGAAATTAAAAAATTACATTTTTTACGCCATCTGTAGTAAATTCCAGTTTGCATCTTGTCAAATCTTTAAATAAGGCAAGAACGAGACAGGTCACGAGAAAAAGCCCATAATGTATGCCCATAGACAAAAAAATAAGCTAAGTCCATGCGGTACAGGGAAACAACAAGCTAAATCCAAAACATTGAAACGAGATGACTTCCTTATTTCTGCATCAATCAGATGGTCAGTCATAACAGCTCATTTTGTGTTAGGTCGTGTTCACTTTTGAGTGCTTTCTGACGTTTGTAGTAGTTTGTTGTTAAAACTATATTAAAGTTGACTAAAAAATGGATGTGAGTGAAACTGAGGGTGAAAATGAAGACTTTTGCAACAAGTTGTTCAAAGTTCTAAGAAAAAGCCAGTAAATATACTGAGCCGAATCCCAGTTCTAAACAAAAAACTGCGTCTACAGTGCCATGAGTTCAGGGCGCAGTATTCCTGCGAGCGATTGAATGTATAAACTGTGTGATAGTTTTTGGACAATATTTAAATGCTAAATGTTTTTATTGGTTATGGTTTTTAATTGACTGTTACAGACCATGCAAAAAAATATATTATATATTTATATATTTTTTATATACATTTTTTTTCTCTTGCTTAAGATGAAAAGCAAAGGTACTGATTTCTTGAAATCAGCACCAACTGATCTTCGGCATTTTTTCTTTCTTATTGTATTTTATGCATATATAATTTATATATTTTGTGTATTGTATGAATTTGAAGGAAAAATAAAGACCTTTATTATTATTATTATTATAATTGCTTTGTTAAAATGCTGCAGGCTTCAAAACAACAAATTTGTTGAGATTTTAATAATGTTTGTTTGAGAATTGAATAATTTAACCTCTGTTAATGAACAAAATCTGTATTTGTGTAGGCTAATAAGCATTGTACCAGTGGCTACAGCTTTTATGAAAAGCACTTTTCTTGCAAATACTGCATAATATATAGCTTTTAATACTGATTTATTGCAATAATCACACACTAGAGTTGTATTGCCCATGTTTAACCTCCAAAATCTTTTTCTCCTCCCTATATTCTACATTCTACCAGAGTTGTTAAAAGCTTGCCCATGCATAACAACATCACTAATCAAACCACTCTTGCAAATATCCTGGAAAGAGGAAAAGTTGCCTGAAGAATGAAAAGTAGGATTTATAATAAACATACTAAAAAAGGGTGACAAAAGATATTGTGGAAACTAGAGAGGAATCACACTTCCAATACCATAAATAAATTATGACCAATAATTATAAACAACCGATTGACAAACAGTGTGGGACCAATCTTAAGGAAGGAACAAGCCAGCTTCAGACCAAACTGATTACACATAGACCAAATTTACACACTTAGAGTAATCATACAACAGTAGCAGTAATTAAACTCTCCACTATTCAGGCGCTTTGTGGATTCAAGAGAGCCTTCGACACACTCACACATATGGCGATATGGGAAGCAAGGAAGTGGGAATACCAGAAAAAATAGCAATATAGCTGTGCTAAACGAAGTAAAACAGAGCTGTGTTTTATTCTCTCTACTATTTGACATTGTACTGGATTCCGTATTAACAAAGGAAAAATCTAATAGAGGATAGATGCGAATGGTGACTAGGAACTGGAAGGCACAAGATGCTATAAGCTGGACATTACATATAAACTTTAATAGAGGAATTTACTGGGGATTAACAAACAGACTAGAAGATCTAGTCTGTTTATAGTGAATATAGCACATACAAAACAGAACGTGCAAATAAAAATAAACAGATTACAAGAAGAATCAAAGAAGATTAGTCCAAAAATAAACATCAACAAAACCAAAGACATGCGATTGAGCACCAGAAACAACCAGCCTATTTTCATCAACAATCAGGAAATTGAGAGTCATAGAATTTGTATATCTGGACAGCATAATTGACTGTAGGTAGTAATCCTTCTGGGAAAAATTTTCCTTAAAAGCTAGAGACTCACCTTTTCCGTTAAGGTAAAATCCTTACCTTGCAACAATGATCTATTTGATTTCGATCCACAACTTTGCTTGCAAAATAAAAATTTGCACAGAAAAATTATTTTCACACCAAGAAAGATTTTAGTCCATTTTTAACTTTTTTTTCTCTCATTTTTGCTTTGACACATTGGAATTTATTTATTAATTACACAAGCATGTTTTGTTACGAAATTTCCTTGTGAAAAAGTGTCCTTTATTGATATTTGTAGTGGATCTGGTAGGTTTTGATATATAACAGAACAAAAGTTTAAAAAATAGAGGCCAACAAAAACCATCGATCTTTCATTCTAAAATTCTTAATGATATAATCAGTATTTTTCAGATGAAGCATTTAAAAAACATTATTATAAATAACTTAGACAACTATGTCCCTGGAGGATGGACATGATTTAAATAATAAGAAGTATTTCACTAATCTGAAATTATCAAAAAAATACAAAAAATAAAATGATACAGGATAAATCATTTAACAAAAATCTGATATATTACTATAAATAAATAAATTACACTCAATTACCTAATCAGTTTTTTGTTTCATAAAATAATGTTCAAGTCAGTTTTATGCCTTAGGTAAAATCCAAACTGTATGATTATAATAATAATAATGTTTATTAATTTTTCATATACATTGTATAAAAAGAACAATAATTTAAGTATGTTATTTACACATCAAAAAATAAACATCTAATACTACCCGTTAAAACCAAAAATGGTCGAGCACGGGCGTCGTGTGTGCATTGTGTATTTGATACATTAACAATCCAATAATTACATATAAATAATTAAATAATTCTAATTATACAATAATTCTGTATTTCAGTTATTTCAGTTTGTATAACGCATTTATATGTTTTGATGATGAAAATTATAATATAATCAGATAATTGATGACAAAAACTATTACTAAACAGTTTAGTTACTATTACTATGACTGAATTATTATTTGCTTAATCCATTAAATTTTGTATATAGCTGCGATCCAAATTAAGAATATATTTTTTAAATATTGATTTTATCATTATTAGTGAGTTGAGAGTAATTAGGTATATTTTATATTTATCAGGTAAGGCATTAAATATTCTTGGAGCTTGATAAAGGAGGTATCTTTGACCTAATCTTTTTTTGCTAATTCCAGTTTTTACATGTTTATTTGTTTTATTGCGGGTTTCATAAGGGTGGCATAGTTTATGAAGTATATGTTTTCTATTATATATGTAAACTAACATGGAATACATATATAGTTGTCTTGTGTCCATTACTTTGG
Source organism: Diabrotica undecimpunctata (assembly GCF_040954645.1). Classification (NCBI taxonomy): domain Eukaryota; kingdom Metazoa; phylum Arthropoda; class Insecta; order Coleoptera; family Chrysomelidae; genus Diabrotica; species Diabrotica undecimpunctata. Next base: position 23,730,259 of record NC_092806.1, on the reverse strand, counting down.
CTTCAATAAATAGAAGATGACTTGAGTAAGTACGTTGTTTATATAATATTATTTTTAGTATTCTCTTTTGTAAAATATCAACTTTTTTTAAGTATGTTTTTAAAACACCACCCCAGCTAAGTATTCCGTATCTAATTCTAGACTCAACAAGAGAGTGATATAATATTTTTAAATATTTTACGTCAATTATTGATTTTATATATTTGAATTTTGGAACTAAAGCTCTCAAGCATTTTGCTAGTTCATTCATATGCTTATCCCATCTTAGATGTGAGTCTATAGTTATGCCCAGATATTTTATATTAGAGGTTGTTTTTATCGTTATGTTACGTTCCATGCAGTTAATGTTTATATGATTAAATGAAGGTAGTGATACTTTGTTACTACAAAATGGAATAACAAATGTTTTTTCAAAGTTAATTGTCAATCCTTTATAATTGAACCATTGAACTATCTTAAACATATCAACTTCAATTTTATTTTTTAAATCTTTCCAAGTGTCTGCACTATACATAATAGCAGTGTCATCGGCGAAACTGATTATTTTTCCTTCAGTGTTTACGTTATATAAGTCATTTACATGTACGTTAAATAATAGTGGACCTAAAACTGTTCCTTGGGGTACACCACATTGTAGAATAAGCTGATCACTGTAAGTGTTATTTACCTTCACAATTTGTTGTCTTTTGTATAAATAACTTTGAATTAACTTATGTGAAATTCCGCGTACTCCGCACGCTTCCAATGCTTCTAGCAATTGCGGATGGCTGACCGTATCAAATGCTTTCGCTAAGTCTAAAAATACACAGGCAGTAGGTTTATTTTTGTCAACTCTATCATATATGTTATTAACAAGTTCTGTAATTGCATCACTTGTAGAAATACCTTCACGAAACCCAAATTGTGAAGATGATAATATAATGTTATGTTTGTTGAAAAAAGTAGTTAGTCGGGTTTTAAGTGACTTTTCAAATATTGTTGCTAATGTTGTGATTAGTGAAATAGGTCTATAGTTAGATAAACTACGCTTATCACCCTTTTTAAAGATAGGAGTTATAATAGTTTGTTTAAACTTATCCGGACACTCCCCTGTTTCAAATATTAGATTTATTAATTCAACTAATGGTTTTTTGATTTGTCCATTTATATTTATTATTGTTTGAGAGGTGATTTTGTCAATTCCCGGAGACTTCTTATTCTTTAAGTTGTTTATAATGCTTTCTATTTCACTTTCAGAGACCGGTGTCAAATATATTGAATGGCTTGAATATTTATATGTAGGAGTATATGATTGAGGTGGTATTATTTTTTTAGCATATGTTTCTCCAATTTCTGTAAAGTAACGAACAAAAGTATTTGAGATAGTTGTATTGTCTTTAATACTAGTTTCATTTTCTGTAATTATTTCTGGAATATTTCTTTCTTCTTTTGTAGTTTTCAAATGTTTTATTATATTCCATAAATTTTTAGATACATTTTTGTTTTTCAAAATCTGATTTCTGAAATAATCTCTTTTGGCGCTTTTTAATAATTTATTGAGCTGATTTCTGTAGTTAAGATAGTTAGTTTTTTTATCTATATTATCTGGATCTTTGACATATTTGTGATAGAGTAAGTTTTTAGTATTTATAGATTTCACCAATCCAGCTGTTATCCAAGATTGACGCTTTAATTCGCGATTAAATTTATATTGCTCTGTACTTAACCTTACAATAAAAAAAAACAAACATTACCTGGGATACTGGTGTCTATACTAATATAACAATGTAATAAGAACAAAAAATTTAAAGCTTTGCAGTATAGATTATAATATTGTGAATAAAATATTGTCTATTTTTTTATTCCTTTTTGTATAAATTTTTTAGAAAATATTTAAAAACCCTTATAATTTAGAAATCACTTTTGAAACTTATTGAATTCAACTTAGTCAAATTGGAAATCTGGATTTATAAAAGCCTAAAGAGATATAGATATATACAGATATTTATCATATTAGGTAGATATATAGTTATAGTTCATTTTTGTATTTTAAAAAATTTTAATTTCTTTTTTTTTCAGTGTTCAGATATTTAAGTGAACAATGAAAATTTAAAATGAAAAAACAAGAAGTAAAAGTATATTTTTTACCAGCATATTTAACCAGCATTCAGAAATATTCACGACACAATAAATTAATTTAAACAAAATATACTGTTAAAACAAAAAAGACACTTGTTTTTAGACAAGTCTTTTTATATAGTTCTGTATAATGAGCTACTTTTTCTTGTACAGATTTTAATAAAATACCTACATGTTGGAAATATAGTGTTTATGGTCTGACTTACCTATTCACTTAATTAAACAAAAGCAATAACATTTACATAAAAAATCGTTTGTATTATGACCTATCACAATTAACACATTATGCTTAGAGTACTTCGAAATAATTAATATTTATTATTGTCTCTTACACATCACGTTATGACACAAACCAAAACAAAGTTGACAACGGACACGAATCAGCTGTGCACTTCATTATGTTATGTTCCGAATTTTGATTTGACAATCGTTTAAATATTGAATAATGCCTCAACTTTGAAACAATCATCCAATTATCATTAACATATTTGCAAATAAATATCATTCAATTATAAACGTTTTCCACATTTCAGGCTAAATCCACAAATATTATTCATTATCGAGATCCTATAAAATAGGTATTGTATTACTGAATTTTACCCATCGAGCAAAAAGTTGTCTTTTTGCTCGATGATTTTACCGTAAAGAACTTAAGAATTAAATATATGCTCCATTTTTATAATTCGCATTCGGGCTGACTTCCTCTGTATACATAGCCATAAAAGAATTATTTTATTACTGTATACATAGACATAAAAATCTTATTATGTCTACGTCTGTATATCAGTGTCAGTGATATCAAAGATGGTGATATGGAGCACGGAATTGTGCCAAAGACAACTTGTTGCAGTATTGCCGGAGTTTCAATATTTTCTTACAAATATCATACGCTGATAAAAATGGTATCATCCGCAAAGTTCATATTACTTCCCGCATTTTTTACACATTCCAAATTTCTTTAGCAACTATTTTAGTCGCTAAGAAGTGATCTGAAGGAGTCCACGAGTCTGGATAAACTTGAGCAACTTATTCAGGGATTGTAATTCTATAAGACAGTTTTCATAACATAGTAGATTGGAAATCATTGCTTGGGAGTTTTACAACAGTCTCTATGCATCGGAATATTGCAGAATATATACTTGTAGACTTCATTCACATAGATTATTTCTGTCCCCTTACTAATACCTATACATCGTGGATAAAATTATAATGGTGACGAAATATTATTGTTCTCCGATGAGTTTCGATGTTGTTACTGTTTCTATGGAAATTTGTTTCAAAAAATAGGCATCCGCAGGTTCACGTAAATTCGTCTGGAAGTTTTGAATTTTTTAAAATGTCTTTACGTTTAGAAGCTCACTACCTTTTTCTAGATTCTTTCCCACAGATATCGTCTGTGTTACTAATCGCCTGATTGGTCACCTGACAATCACATTCCAAAATTCTTAGTAGTGAAATCTAATTTATTGACTTTATTTATTATAAAATGTTCTACACTTTACAATACTTCATGAGTTTATTTACACACATTTATTTATTTAATCTACATAGAAAACACTTAAATATTAATTTATTTACACTTATATAATTTATTTAAAACATTCACACCGGTTACAATTTAAATAGCCGCGCGAACAATTTATTAATCGACACTTGTTTTCGACTGTCCTTTTAAATCTCAAATCGTCCGTTTTATACCAGATTTGTTTGTCTAGAAATTTCTGCCGGTTTATTAACTTTCGGTTGGGACGGAACGATATTATTCGATCCTCATCTGGAAAGTTCCAATAGCAGGTATAAGCGGGGACCCGATTTACAGCTTAGGGTATGACTCACATTTATCGTAACAGTAGCAATTATTGTGAAGCTAAAAATGGCAAAGGAACAAAATGAAACAACAAAGTTATGTAACATCCCAAATAACACAGAAAAGAATTTAAACCACGGCTGAACAATTGCAGGGACAAAAATGGACATATAGTTAGTACAAAGTTACAGTCTCCGTTACAGAATGGTTAAGTGCTATGTATGGTCCATATTGTTATACGGCATGGAGACATGGACGTTGAAAATATCTTCCATTAACAAGTTGGAAGCCTTCGAAATGTGGACCTTGCGAAGAATGTTCCGCATACCATGGACAGATAGGGTGAGAAACGAGGAAGTCCTAAGAAGAGCAAATACTGAGAGAGAATTGCTCAGCCTGATCAAGGCACGAAAGATTGGATACCTGGGCCATATCCTGAGAGGGGAAAAATACGCAATCCCTCAACTAATTATCCAAGGAAAGATTGAGGGCAAGAGAGGAGTAGGTCGCAAACAAATGTCGTGGCTGCGAAATATAAAGAACTGGACAGGCGTAATTAACACTGGCGAACTTTTGCATGCCGCAAAAGACAGACGTCTGACCTTAAGATAATTCGCCAACGCACTATAGGTGCACGGCACCATAAGAAGAAGTTAGTACAAGTGAAGCGGTACAAAGCAGATGGGTTAAGCCCTTCAAAGAAATATTTGGTACCGAAGTGGAAAATTGTACGTCGTCCAAAAACCAATAAATAATACCCACGTAGAACCTATAGAACAATATTTAAGTAAGAGATGCAAGATTGCAGAACTCATCAAACATGGAGTTAACACCATTATACATCAAATTCACAGTATAAGAGTCAAAGTCTGGGAAGAAGAACAAATGCCAGAGGAATGGTGCACTGGAATCATATGTCCACTACACAAAAAGGGAGATTTGTTGCAACGCCCCCTAACACCCTGTACAGCCGTGTAAATACTTAGGTGGAAGAATTCATTGGTCAATACCAAAGCTGTTTTATGCCAGGTAGGTCAGCAATTGACCTGTGGGCTACGTCAAATCTTAGAAAAAACCAATGAATTTAATATTTATACTTTTCATTTCTTTGTGGACTTGTCAGCGTATGATAGCGCGCTAAGAGATAAATTATATGAAGCCATGATTGAACTTTATTTATTCATGAAATAATGAGGCTTGTAAAAACAACTATGAGTCAAGTGATTTGCAGAGATCAAATACAAGACAATCTGTCACAAGCCTTTAAAACATATGTGGGTTTACGGCAGGAAGACGCACTGGCGTGTCTTCTCTTCAAATCTCCTAACCGCACGAAGACTTAAAGAGGTGGTATCCACCGTCTTGACGGCCGCCTTAAAATAAACGAGGAAAAAATTAAAATGATTCCAAATAAGAGATAGAAACTCCAAACAGAGAGCTGGAAACTCCAAACAAACTTTAGCATAGACCACCATAATTTTGAGGTCGTAAATAACTTTGCCTATCTGGATTCCCTTATAACAAGGGATAATGACAAACCTGAAGAAGTAAAACGAAGGATACTATAATAGCGAACAAATGTTATTTTAGGCCAAACAAGCACCTAAAAAACAGAAATTTAAGCCAAAAAACCAGACTAATAATATATAGAACTCTCATCATACCGTTGTTCACATATAGGCAGAAACATGGACCATCTCCAAAACAGACGCAAATAATCTGCTCGTCTTTGAAAGGAAGATACGAAGAAGAATAATGGACGCTATCTGTGAGAATTGTATTTGGAGAAGGCGATATAATTTCAAATTGTACTATAGTAGAAGCCACAGTTAACAGCCAAACTTCGTTTCAAAAATCTTTACTCATTAAAATCCACAAGGAAAATAAGTTTCTGTAATTGGCTGTATACCATATATTAAAAAATTTTTAATAAAACCCTTTATAAAAAGGTATATAAAAACCCAGTCGGGCTATGTTAAAATAGACAAAACGTTTTCGGAATAAGTATTCCATCATCAGTGTCAGGTTAATACATGAATGTAGCCACTAAATATGGGGGTAAAAACCATTTAAAAATTACTAAATGAAATTTAGTTTACATTATGTCTTGTTTAAAATTAAGATGGTAAAGTTACCGTTGGATTGGTAACATATGTCGCCATGTTAAGGAAGATCGGCGCAGCAAACTGGCAATGGATGGCGATGGACAGAAACAACTGGCGAAATAAACTGGGGGAGGTCGAGGCTCAACTAACTAAGGCTGTAACACCACTGATGATGATGAATTATTGTTAAGCAAAAGACAGTACTGTCTTTTTTAACGACAACATACTAGAAATATTCATAAAGAGTTCTTTGAAGAATGTAAAAATTAAATATAGATAACGCAAACCCCATTCAAAATTTTGCGATCAAAGCTTCTCAGAACGGTAAATAAAACTAATAAATAATTTTTGAATAGATAAAAATAGAGAATATATTAAACAAGAATATGTAGCAAAATACAATTTTAATTTAATAAAAATCTTTCTGCTCCACTAAAAAAATGCAATTATAATATCACGATAATACTTACATGAGAGAAATTTTAAGAGTGAACTTGTAAAAAATTATTTAATATTGATAGATTTTTCATTGATACTATTATATCAATTAATTTTCGTTCATTTTGAATCGTTCAAATTTTGTTTGATTAATAACTTATTAAATTATGTATATACATACAGACTTACAGATTATATCATTAAAAATGAGGAATCCCCACTAGAATTTTCAAAAAAACAATTTTTTATTGATTTAAAGTTATTTTGAAACATCAATATGAGCGAAAACATTTTAGATCCCTACAATTTTATTTCTGTGAAATATCAAGCTTTTCCAGAGCATCTCCGATTGCTCGGAAATGACTACCTGCTGGAAGGGACTATAGCCAAATGCTTTTGCTTTTGAGTTATTACTTTTGTGTGCACCTTAAGCGTTTGGAAACGAAATATGGTAGTATAGCGTCAATCCATAACACGTCTTAAAACTTCAGAACCTTTGACAGCAAACTCATCAATATACATTTTTCAATATTGTTTTGAAGCTACTTTCTTATGGCATTTTAACGTCGAAACATTCCTCGAAAGAAGAGCTTTTTCATTCGACAATCTTGTTGTGCAAGACCACCGTGTGAGCTTGGACCACTGTGTGTTTACCCACATCTCAGACTTCTAGTTGGCTCACGGTTTTTAGCATCCATGTCTCGATTTTATAAAAGAATACTGACCATGTATATAACATCTTACAAATTTAAATCGTAGCTGCAGATTGAGATGTGAAGAGAATACTGAATTTTCGTTAATGTTAACATTATTTATTAACAACCAATTGCACTTTTTTCTCAACAATTGGACTGTTACTATTTTTAAAATCCTCTAATACATATTTCTGTAGCCATATTTTTAAGCATTTTTTCGTTTTTTTTTTTTCGAATTTGCGTAAGTTTTAACGTGTAACACATAGCGTGCAAAATTGAATATACCCCAAGAGAACGACTTCAACATCGCTATTATGTACTATAACTTAACAAATAAAGTTTTGAAAACATTATTAATTCCATTCTTGGATATTATCAACCGGTTACTTTTTCTTCTACCCTTAAAACAAAATCCAAACAGCTATATATTCGACTACTACAGTAGCTTTGCCCCTTAAATAGAAAATATCTACAATATTGATTTAACAAAATTATTTGTAGGTGGAGTTATTCACCCTTAAAACTTCCAGTTTCTATGTTGACAAGATAAGCGATATAGTACTATGAATTAAAGTCTAAGGGCCCTGTGCTAATGTCGCATTAGCAGCGCTGCGTTAGCGTCCGCCCAACCGGACAAATATGACTTTCCTTCAAAAATAGTGTACATCATTTTTTTCGAACAGATTTTTTGTAAACAAGCATGTTAGGTCCGATTGGTAATATAAGTAACAATAAAGTACATGTAAACACATAATTAAGATAAAAACTACCAAAGAAAGTATATATATATATATATATATATATATATATATATATATATATATATATATATATATATATATATATATATATATATATGTATATATATATATAAGATATACGATTCCGAAGAAGCTGAAGCTGTTTTCACTTGAAGATCCTTTTTGGGTGGGGGATCATCCCATTCTGGGATTGGTTTTACAGTTTCTGGTGTGACTTCACTGTTTCCACTACTTATCTTTATTCTTCTCTCTCTCTCTCTTTGATTGTCCTTTCTATATTTCCAATTTCCATACTCCTTAAGTCTTCTTCCACTTGTCTCCATCTCAGTTTAGGTCTGCATCTATTATCTTGCATCCCCTTCGTTTTCCTTCTTTGGTCCCAGTATTTTTCTGATAATCTTCCTCTCAAAAGCTTTCAGTTGCTCTTCTCTTGCTGTTAATGTAAATATTCTGCAGCATATACTACCTACTATTGGTCTTATGGTTGTTTTATATTTTCATTTTTGTATTTCGGCTTCTCTTCTTCTATTTCCCGCGTTATTATAAGCTTTAGACTAAAAAGTGCCTCAATTAGCGATGTCATTATGAAGTATGTAAGAGTGATGCAGGCTCTAAATCATTTAAAGACAATACATATTATTTTATAAATTTTCTAAAGCTTTTATTTCTTTAAAAACAGTGTTTCATTGTCAAATCTGTACGAAAAGCAAGACGAGTGATAAAAAGCTGTATCGCACTACCATGGAGTAAATTATACGAACGACATTACCGTTCGCCGAACTGCATTATGGTAGGGCCAACGCTAACGCGGCGCTGCTGGCGCTAGCGCTCGTACAATGGTCCTTATGCACATCTTTAAATTTTACTGGTAATTAAATCTCATACAGGCGTGGGGTATTTTTAAAATGGTAAATTCAGATCATTATAAAAATAAAAATATATTCAGATAAAATTTAGTAGAACTATTATGATTTATATATTACAATAGAACTATTATTAAAGTACACTAGTTCTGTGGGTACATTTAGACTATGATACACAATGATATGTGTTGTGGAATAAACCAACATGGTACTAAAAAACGAATATCCAAAGCAACCTATATTGAAATAATGTTTAATTTTTGATGTGGTTTCTCTTTATTTTTTAGTAAAGATTGACAAATAAATAAAATACTAAAACTTACACAATGCAATCATCATATAACTTGCTAATATTTACACTTTAAAGCCAGAAGGTGTTTAATATTATGATCAAGATTTGTCCTAAACAAGTATCTAATATTTTTCTGGAGTGACTAAAATCTGTTATGTTTTCCATACCGTAGGTACTTAACAAGAGAAAATTTAAAACTTGGATAAAAATGAAATAGGAGGTCCCAAACTCAAGAAAAATAATTATTCAGCATTATAAAAAGTAAAGATAAGATATTAGTCATAAGAAAACCACAAGCCAGCTATAAATGTAACAAAAAAAAGTGAGAAATCGAATACTGACAGGAACGAAATATGAAAACAAAATCAAAACACGTAAGGTTAATAAAAAAAATAGCCCAGGCTGAATCTGTATAAAAATTTGTACATACTGAGCCGAAATTTACTATTTTGTATGTCATTAGCGATCAATGTCATTAACGACATATTTGTTGATTTAACTTGTCACATAAATATTACCCAAAGGATGTCCAAGAACACAGTAGAATCTGGAGGATTATAGAATTGGCACTGTCTAAAGTCGTGAAAATGAACATGGACACAATAGGAAAATCATATGGTCCAGAAGAGAGATTCGGAAATGAGTGACTCTTCGGAGTCCAATAAGAATATAAAGAAGATGAGCAGAATTTCCCGTTCTAAATATATGAAGTCTCAAGGAGAGCAATCAAACCCGGATATACCATGGCAAAATAATAAAGTATATCGGATGTTGTCAGAGAGCTTATTATAGCAGATCTCCTGAAATCTCGAGGATTTAAAATTGCACTTGAAGCCAATTGGTTGCAATAGGGCGGGTGCAGAACAGACAACTTCCAGATAAATCAATTCTTTTATCCTGAATATCTCAAAAGAATCACATCTATGACAAAAAGTCCTTACCTAAATTAATCAAAGCTGATGCTTTAAAGGAGGCTTAATTGCTCTTCTGTATGTCAAAAAATTGCGATTTATATCTTAAATAATTTTCCAAGCAGCAAATTTTCGAAATTATCCAATTTTCTGGACAAAGTTGGATTATTAAATTATTATGCAAAACCAAAAAAATGTATCACATTTTTCAATACTTTATTGTTTTGGAGATCTGTATTTCCCATTCCAAATATTCAGAAACTTTTTGACTAAACAAATGAAAAGAAGACGAATTGACAGATGGGACTTGTAACATCTGCGCACCTATGGGTACATCAAAGAATGCTGCTTTTCCCCAAGGTCTTCAAAATTTTCTCCTTATGAATACTGAAAAACTATTACCACTGTAAAATTTTAAAAACCTGAGGGATAGAATGATATCAATACTACAGTATTGGTTTAGGAGAAAACAATAGCTTTGCCTATGAACTTCACACAAAAATTCACAACAAAATTGCATAGTACTATTTACAGAACATTCAAAATAGATAGGCAGTAGTAAAATAAGACAAAAGTTTAAAAAAGAATAATGTTTTCTATGCAGCAATATTTTATTACAAAAAGGGACTATCACATTGCAGATCTATTTTCATCGCAAATTCTCAACAGGTATTAGCCGTATCTACACTACAATTTAATGGAGCTGAGGACCATTTTTATTTAGATGGACTACTAACACACACATACATAAAAAATAAATTATAAAAAATTTGAATTATTAGAAATTTTAATAGTATAAAATATATGAATATTTCTACAACTCTAAAATAAATGTATATAAATTGGAAATAATTTTACTAAATTTTAACTGATTTTTCCTTCTTTTCGAGATACATATGGTAATTATACAGAACAACTCAAAGCAATACCCAAAAACTCTTCAAAACCTAGCGTTATAACTCCCTTCAGTTCACGGTCTTTCTTTTTAAAAGCTTCTGTGAATTGTTGAATCTGAATACATACTACAATAAACTGATCAACGGACATCCTGCTATGGGTTTTAAGATCACTTTTCACTAACAAAAATTTGACAAACTCTGGAGAAAATCTAAAGCCCATTTGTTGAAACGCTTGTGTAAGTTCTGTCTGATCAATACTGCCTGAACCATCTCTATCATAGTTTTTAAAAACTGCTAGCCATTGGTTAATGTAGTTATAAAGCAACTGAAACTCATTTATCCCAATAGTTCCACTGTGATCAATATCAAACATGGATATCATTAATTTGCAAGCTGTGGGGGAGAAATTTTCACCTTGTCCATTGATTAAGGCAGCTTGAAGTTCTTCCCAACTGATTTGCCCTGAACGATCCTTATCTACAGCTTGAAACCATGACTGGACATCAGGGTTTATTTGGTTGGGCTGACCATAGCCACCTGGTGCAGCAAAGCCACCTCCCTGGGACTGACCTCCTTGAGGTTGGCCAAAACCTTGTGGTTGACCAAAACCTCCTCCTTGGTGCTGACCATAATTTCCTCCTTGAGGTTGACCATAATTTCCTCCTTGAGGTTGACCATAATTTCCCCCTTGAGGTTGACCACCATAACTTCCTCCTGGATTGTAAGCTCCATATGCTGGATTCTATAAAGAAAATTAAAACATCACTAAAAAATACCTATTACACAATATAAGAGGGAGAGAGAGAAATACTTTATTGGCATATTGCCAAAAAGTTATCAACCAAAGTCTTTCTACAATTTAAAAATCATTAACTTTTTTATAGGTATATAAATAATATCAATTATAATAATAAAAAAACATGAATAACAAGCACTGGGTATAATTAGGTTAATGTTATTCTTGGTGATTATCCAGAGGCTTGATGTTTCCACTACCTTTATATTATATAATAGAGCATGATATTTGCTGTTGAAAAATATCATCATTGGTACTACAGCCCTAGTTGAACCTCAACCTTCTCCAGTCTATTTTGCTCCCATTAAAGATAAAGATATTGTATTACTACAATTTACTATTTCTTAATATTTCTCATACCTCTTAAAATTATATTGCCTTTTCCAAATATGATTCTCACAGATTGCACCCATTATCATTCTTAGCTTCTTCCTTTAGAAAATGAGCAGTGAGTTTTCAACTGTTTTGTAGATATTCCATGTTTCTGATCCATATGTCTGCACTAGTAGGATGAGTGTTTTATAAATTGTTAGTTTGGTTTTTTGAGAATCCACTTGTGCATCTCTTATAGTCTTTTCTAACAATATATTGAACAGGAGACATGAAATAAACCCACATAATATGTTTTAAATGTTTAATCTACAAAACTTGCAGTCTATACATTGAAGGTGAGTATGGGTAGAGCATGAGTCATTGAAGATTCAGTAGCCCACCCAGTTCTTCATAAAGTATCTTTTTATTAATGTTTCCAATCACTCATAGGAGTGTAATAGGGGGATAATGTTGTAGTAGGGTATAGTTTTTTTTTCATTTAACATAATCATTACCTGTTCTGCCTTACCTATGTTTCTGCTTGCAGACAAAGTTTCATAGAATTCACCCTTAGAAACACTGTAATAATCATGAACATCAAGATTTCCATTAAAAAAATCATTAAACCAATTGTTTATTTCATTTAAATTGTTTTTATTAGAGACAGCATTTTCAAAGAATTCATTTAAGTATTTAGGTGTTTTGAAAATAGCCAGTCAATACATCACATTTTTCAGAGTCTAAATTTAATCTAATTTTATAAACAGGAAAAGAGCTACACACTATTTAAAAGAATAATCACAGAAAAATGGAAAATACTAAAAATATAGAAGAAATAATTGGACTACTAAAATAAACTAAAACATAGTTTCTAAACCTTTCAAGAAACAGAAAAACCAAAATCACCAAACTCAAACTAATGAAGGAGTATTTATTATATAAATTTTTTTAAAGAAACAGAGCAAAAATTACAAGGAGGAAAAAAAGAAAACTGTAACACATAAGCGAGTAGGGAACCTAAAACAAACACACACAAAGAATGAAGAATTCGTATCATCTTCCTTACTTTGTTATGGAGATTGATTATTCAATAGTTCTTCATATATGAAGCATATTAGAAACATGGATATGCCTCAATTCAGATCTGAGTCACATAAAATGTGTCATTAACTGTATTGATTTAGAAACCATGCTCTACTAATTATAAAAGCTTAGTTTTGTCTGTACTTTTAAGATATTTTGTAAAACACTAAAAATTTTTGGTAGTTATAGTACAGAACATCCAATCGATTTAAATTAAAACTACTAAAATATGATAAACTATTAGTATAAAATATTACCTAAAAATTGTGTCTTTTGAACAATTTAATGCTAACTCAATTGACTCTTCAGTCTACTACTTCCCATAAAATTCTAAGTAATTAACCATTATGTTTTGTCCTTTTTACACTCAACGTAATTAATTTGATTAAATTAAAGTAGGTACATAATAGTACAAGCACAAATAGATTATTATAGTAAGTATATTATATTTGAAATTATTAGATTCTATTGCTTGATGGCAATTAAATGTTACACATATATATATATAAATTATGATTTTTAAAAACAATATTGTACTTACTGGATACATTGTTACAGATATTACAATTATAACTATATTTTACAGAATAAAAATAGGCTATTCGATTCGTCTATAGTCTATATAATTTTTTACGATAGAGGTAACTTCATTTATGTGATGATTAATTCTCCAAATAGAAATTTCATTTATTAATTCCAAGAATGTGAATATTGTAACAACCAACACTTCCGTTTATATGAAAGTCAATAGTCAATGGTCAATGTCAATCTTCTGAAAAAGGTAACTCGGTTTTAATATGCTATGCTATATGTAAATATTTTTTAAGTGAAGAAAATAAATAAATATACAATGAGTAATTGTTTTTTATATGACAAATACACTCGTATATTTTTTATTTTGTGACATTATCAAACCTTTAGCACTATCCTACTATAGGTATACCAAAGTAGTATAGATTTGTTTTTTATTTATTTATTTTTTTTTGAATGGATAATTTGTAAAAGTAAATTATTTTATTATCAGAACAATTTCCGAAGTGAAAATTGAAATTGTCAATAAACTTACTTTAACCTTTAATTGTGGCTTATTCCCATTTAAATGGTAATTACAGTAAATTATTTTTTTTCGATCCAAACTAGTTACAGTTAAAATCCATAGATATATAATATAATATGTTAAAAACTATTAAATGTCTGCATATACAATACAATGCAAAGCAACATGAATAATTTGGACATAGCCAACTTTTTGTCAAATTATACAAAATATTTAAACATGATTCAGTTTCATATAATAGCAAAGGAACTGTATCGAAATCTTCTGACAGAGTCTCTAACTTGTTTTTAATGAGCTGCATAAATAGCAAAAAGTTTATTTCATAAATTTTTTATGACTTACGATAACAACCATTTGGTTCAAAATATAAAAAATCGATTGTATAGTTTTCAATATTACCCTAGATGGAGCTAGTTACAGTTTATCATGACAGTCGTATCTTCGTTTTAGAGGGTGAAAAGTGATATTTTGTTTGGCATACTTACCTGGCGTAGGGGCTACCGTGATCATTAAGGCGGTTCCCCCAGGACGAGGCCCATTCATTGCACTACGATTGGGCTGAATCCTGCGATTATCCCTAATGCGGATAACTCGGGCGTGTAATTTTTGGTAGTCGGGACTGCGTACGCGCTGTCCCGGTGTAATTTAATCAAAACATAAATTATTTAATTATACCAGAGAATACTCCAGTATTCTGTGATTATACTCAGTCATTTATAATTAGTACAAATTCACATCTCTGTATAGGTTCTCTACTCCTACTCTAGCTCTTTACTCTTTACCATTAACATGTAAATCTGTTAATCACCCTGGTGCCTGGTGTAAAATGCGCATGTCTATCTTTACATAATATTACATGGAGTTTCCATTCCCTTGATTCATTCCTCTTATCAACGAAATGAATAACGGAAAAAGTCAAGTAAGAAACTGGTCTCGTAGTGTAATTTAATTAAAACATAAATCATTTTATTATATTTTGGTCATTTATTATAACTCGACCATTATTCATGTACCTAAAAAATTTTTATTAAAAAAAAACCTGTCAGGCTAGATCACAGAACGTTTTCGGAATAACTATTTCATCATAAGTGCTATCTGTTTGAAGCCACTATGTGGGTAAAAACCCTTTAAATGTAGTTAGATTAACTTGGAATTACACCTTTGATATTTAATGCTATGATGTTTAAAGTCATAAAAGGAATTGATCACTTTGCAACATAGGACTTCACTGGGGTTGCTAGTAGACGAAGTGTGTGAGGACTTGATAGCAACTCAGGTAATGCTGCAACTGTCTCGATTATAAATTTTTAACTACAGTTATGTATTCGTACATTATAAAACGGTTAAGTAGTTTTGAGCATTTTTGGTGAGCAATTTTTAATTTCAAGCATTGTCTATTCTAAGCAAATATCAAAATTTTGCACATTGTAGGTCCTCTAGATAACAACTTTTCTCTGAAAATATCTGTTGTAAGAAATTACACGGTATTTTGTTGAGTTTTCTCTGGACAATGATTTAGAATTTGAAAATGTCCCTTCTTATTCAGAAATTACAAGTGACGAGTACAGTTCTGATGAAGGAAATGTTATAGATCAGTGTCACAACATATTCAACACAACATTGTACAATATCAGATTCATCCAAGTATATCTTGGAATAAAGCAAACATGTATTTGATAGTTCTATTGGTCTACCCGAGCAAACGTGTGTTTGATAGTCCTATTGGTCTACTCGATTTTATAAAAAATGTATATGACCGTAGTTCTGGAGACATTTTTGTTTCAGAATGTCTCCAGGACTACGTTCATCTACATTTTTGCAGATTTTTATCAGATGAATTTGCTTATAGAATTCCTTGTTTTTCAAACAAATTTATTTGCTAAGCAACTTGGCAAACCATACAAACCTAGTATTTTGAAAGGATTCCAGACGTTTTAAGGTAAAAATCATGTTTACTGCACACTTCTTTTTTCTTGTAATATAACTCTTGTAGGAATTACTAATGGGAATTAAGGAACTCTCCAGTTATCATGATTTTTGCTCTTCTTCTCCAAATTTAATGTTAATGAAAGTCCCAATAACAACCTTCTCGTGATAGTATAACACAATATAACAGTAGGTATACAATATAAAACTAAGGAAAATAATTAAAGAATTGCAAAGAAAATTTTTGGAAATCTACCTAGTAGCATCAGGACATTTAGCAATTAACCAATCAATATTTGATTCAAGGGTTGATCAAGCATGAAGCAATATTTTCCTAAAAACCAATAAAAGAGGATCAAAGATGTGAATTTTAGCAGACAATAGTAATTATTATCTAAATATTGATATTTATACAAGCAAACGTGATGAAACTACCTACAGAGAAATGATTACAAACTCGTGTCATAGAAAACTTGTGCGTAGGTTTTGAAAATAAAGGACACCGTTTATACTTTGATAATTATTTTAATAATTTAGATCTTCAAGAATAGGTAAGACAAAGAAAATTTGCATTTGGAATAGTAAATCGTTCGAGGAAAGATCTTACTACCTTTATTGAAGATAACTAATTGAAATAAGGGGAGTCAGATCACTTTACGAGTCGTAATGGACTTTTAGCTATAAAGTGGAAGGATAAGAGAACTGCCCAATTACTTTTTAATCACGACAACCAGAAGAAATTGGATCAATTAAGAGAAAACGTAAAGATAGGAGTAAAGAAAAAATTCTTTGACCTCAGGTTGTTATCGATTAGATGGATGGAATGGAGTATGGAGTCGGTAAATTCGACCAAATTTAAAATGTTGTGAAAAGCACAAGCCATTCATATTCAAACATGTCAGCAAGACAAAAGCTGACTATCAACCAAAACATAAAATCTATAGAGTTTCTTCATCTCTATGTTTTAGGCAAATTTGATTAATTTTGTTAATTTTTCTATTGGTAAGATAGAACGTAACGTTTGATTGCTATTAAAATTGAGATTGCTTTCTAAAATGTATTAATCTGGATAGAGATTAAGAGGGCTAAGTCCAGAGTATATACCCCATCGAGCAAAAGACTGTCTTTTTATACCCCTCCTTTTTATCCCCCGCTAAGTCTGCGCTAATGTTGTTAACAACTGTAGCTAACTTCACATTCTACCTGTAGAACGACAACCAAGAACAAGAAGAAGAAAGAGTATTTTTTAGAGGTTAGGTATTAGATCAACTTTAAAAATTTCATATGTTTGGAAAGTTTTTCATCATTCAAATAATAAAATAAGCTATGGATAAGACACAGAAGGAAAATAAAAGTAAGTAAAAATAATTTGTATACATTTTTTAATTTTACTTTTACTTTGTAGAGGAAAAACTTGGTGCAGATGGTTTAACAAAAAAGGAAAGAAGAGCACAAAAAGTAGGTGCCAGACAGACTCAAGAATCTGGTGAAGCAACACAAAGCCATAATTTACCTAAATGTAATAGTACTTCCCAACCGAACAATAAATCAAAAGTCGATAGTGTTGGTGTAAATAAAAAAGAACATCAATCAAATGAACACAATGTAGCTTCTAAAACACTTTCAGAAAAAGAACTGCGAAGACTTGAATGGGCGAAAAAACTGGAAGAAGGGAAAGCTAAAGGTAAATGTTGTTTTACTATGTACATAACATATGTTTTGTTCAAACAAACACCTGGGTGTATTTTCTAACATCAAAATTTGTTCTCTAAGATCAGTGGATGGTTTTATTATATTTAATATTCTAGAGGTGTATTTTAAACCATTGAATACATTTAATAATGTGAACGATTTGTTGTTTTTATAGTAATTGTTTATTTGATAAATATAAGATCATGACTAACCTTTTCATTTCTTCAACATAATCAGACAGATATTTTTTAATATTCATTGTACATACATTATTAATGATGCTGGTATATTTAACTATCTGCAGCATTTCTAAACTCAGCCATGCAGAAATTGGAACAATGTAACTGTTATTTCGAGAGTATTGAGCACATCAAATTATATCTGAAAGATAGGATGCAAATAATTGTGATGGTTGGGGAGGTCGTATCAGCAGAGAGTTTATTAAATATTGGAGTACCCTATTTTATTTTTGATTTATATAAATGATCTTCCAAACAATGACAGTGGCCTTTGCAACTGATAATA
The DNA here is from genome assembly GCF_040954645.1 of Diabrotica undecimpunctata. NCBI lineage: Eukaryota > Metazoa > Arthropoda > Insecta > Coleoptera > Chrysomelidae > Diabrotica > Diabrotica undecimpunctata. The sequence continues at coordinate 23,711,979 of NC_092806.1, read as the reverse complement.
TTGAGGATGTGCTGGAGGATTCTATGGTGGCACAGCAGAGGACTGAGCAATGGTTTGCTGCAAATAGGTTGGTTCTGAACAACAATAAAACTAAACAAGTGATTTTCACAATGAGAGATGTGGGTGATATGAATGATGGAGTCGGAGAGATTGAGTTTTTAGGAGTTCTTTTGGACAAAAAATTACAGTTGGGCCCACATATTAATAACATGCAAAAAACTAAATAAAAGTCACTTTATTTTGAGAAACCTTTCAAAATGCGTCTCACTGGAAACTTTATTTACTACATATCACTCGATATTCCAGTCACATTTCTCATACTCTATCCTTGTCCAGGGTCATACAACTGACACTCAGAGTATTTGGTCTGCAGGAACAGACAGTGAGAGTCCTTGCTGGTTTGACATTTACTGAGGCCTGCTGAAACCTTGAAAAAACCTTGAATTCATGAGGAGGGATATCAATCTTTATAAAAGTCACAAAAATCAGCACAGTTACGATACTAGGCACAAGCAGAATATGACACCAGCATATTGGCATTTGATGTGTCAAAATGGACCAGGGTATTGGGTAATAAAATGTTTTATGCTTCTGCCTGAGAATATCAGAAACTTGTCTGAAAAGGAATTTGAAAATAATATTAAAAATATATTGGTCAAAACTTCCTTTTATACAATTTATGAAAATTTACAACATAATTTTAATTGAGATTTTGTACATATTTGATTTGTGTAAGATTTTGTATGTTTAATATGAATACTTAATTGTATGTAGTAATTGAGTACTCTATTACAGCTTGATATACGTTATCAGATGTTTAAACAACTAGATTGTACTAAATGCACCTTCATTGGCGTAGACTTCATTTTTATGCTCTTCAACCATTGTCCAAACATAGCCAATATTGTAAATACATACCTTGATTGATGTAAATCAATCATATTTAAATCTAAGAAACTTGACTGAAGTATGAAGAGTATATTTAAGATATAAAATTCCAATAGTTTCTCTTAATTTTTTAAATATAAAAATTCTTTTAATTTACAAGTGAGGCCTTCATGTCTTAGTGTATAACTTTGTCTTTGTTAAGATATACATCTTAACATACCCATTTCTAGTTATCTGTTAACACTTTCGCTGCAGAAGCCACCATATGACGTTTTTCTTATCTCTCAGTTTGTACAGACAATGCCAATTGGTGTTTACTTGCCTATTGCATATGCTGTCAAAAAGTTCATTAGGCACAGGAGAATGTTCCTAAAATTCTGCAGTGAAAGTGTTTTTCGTTTAAATATAAACTATCTTATATTTGTGCTATTCTTAAATGAATCTATATATCTAAATAGGTTTCATGCTACATGGTAGACCTTTAGGTCTGCTCCAGTGTGATATTTTGTCTTTGCACATCCACAATCCTATACACATTATCTCTGCCTTTTTCTTGATCTATTTTATCTTACCAGTTATTCCATATTCTAATCATGCGTGTCTTAAAAACACAATATTAGATCTAGCAAATTCTTTAGTAATTTCTCTAGTATCAGATTAAAACCAGATGCTTTTTGTAGGGTATTAATCTTTTATTTCTCTACAACATTAAAACTCTTCAACAGTATGCAATTTATAATAAAGAGTAATGCACCATATGTGTTTTCAGCTTATACTAACTTAACAAATGAATAAATGGATTATTAATTTATTAAATAGTTTTTGTACCTTATTGATTTAAATTCTTTCAGATCTTACCTTTTTATGATTCTACATTATTTAATTATATTTCTCATAACATATGTGTTAGTTTTTGTACCGTATTGATTTAAATTGTTTTAGGTCTTACGTTTTTATGATTCTACATTATTTTTTTCTATTTTCTACAGCGAATTTTTTTCTATATTTCTTTATACTTTCCAGATAATAAAGAAAATGAACAGTTAAGTAAGGCAGAACTAAAAGCTAAAAGAAGGGAACTGCAAGAAGCTCAGAGGCAACAAAAAGATGCTGAGAAAAAACAAAAACCTGAACAAGTATCAAAATCCCCTTCCGAGATAAAAGAAAAAGAAAATACAAATAATAAAAAAGTAGTAAACAATAAGCAGAAAACAGAAAAGAAACAAGTTGCTAAGAAAGAAGTTAAAAAGTTTACTGATTCTCATAAAGTGCAGCTTGTACAACATTTATATAATGAAGACCTATTAAAATTAGAAACACATACTATAGCTGTACATCCTGATATTCATCCTGTGTTTATTAGGCTAGGTAATATTTTTTTTTTTGATAATAGAACTATTTAAAATGGTGATATACTGATGATTTTGAAATAGTTTTTGCTTTCTTCTGAGCTTCCCTATATATTTTTTTGTTTTTGCCGGTCTTATTTGGCAAGTACTTGTGATATGCTCATTTATTTTCAATTACTACATTACTTATTGATTCTATTGTCGTTATCCTTTCCTGCTATTTATTTTTTTTTCGTGGGCACCATTATTCTAACTTGTATTTTTTTTAGTGTTTGGTTTAGGTGTGATTACTGCTTTCAATATTTCTACTATTTCACATCATATGCTTTTCTTCCTTCTTCTACTTCTACTTTAAACCTTACTCCATTTCTGAACTTGCCACCTGTCCACTCCATACATTTTCTTTTGGATTTATTTTTGTACTGTCCTATTTCCTTGCAGTTTGACTAGCCTCTGTACTGTCTCCTCTAGTTCTTCTTTTCATCTTGCCAGTACAACCACATCATCTGCAAATGCCAAACCTTGGTGGTTTCTTTGGTACAGGAGTCCTTCCTTTTATGTTACAAAATTCCTTGGTAGAATGCAGTAAAATCTGGTTACCTGTATTAAAAGAGGAAGTTAATAAAAGGAAAATATCACTATTAGTAAGTCAGTAACATATCGAGGATACATCATTTATGTAAGACCAAATACTTACCATGTCAGGATAGTATTATGAGGTTTGTTTCCTTATGATTTACTATGGAATCACTAACAAGAGGATTTACTGTCATCATCGCATGTGGTTGTGTTTTTAATGACAAATCACCTGCTATGATTTTACTGACGGATATTCTCAAGTTTAAGTTGATTTCATGTAATCTAATGAACTATCTTAGAATAAAGTCGTCCCAGGAACGCTACACAGCAATATTGGCAATATCATTTTAAAATCGTCTACTTTCAAATGTATAATATGTCTGAATTGTCAATAACGTAACAAAAACAAAATTTGTTTAATTTATTGTTTTGTATTTTGAGAACGATTTCTGAAGTGGAAATTGAAACGTCAGTAAACTTATTTTAAAGTTAAATTGAGGCTTATTCCCAATAAAAATAGTAATTGTTTATAGGCTTAAAATCACAGCAAATCTATTTTACAATATTTAACTTTTTAATTGTTAAATGATATATCGCTTAATAATTCTGATATTGACTGTATTCTCATGCGAAATCAAAGTTCTTTATGCATTTTTAGAAAATTTATTAATAATTTTTAAAAAATTTACTTTTGAAGCTATTTTTGCAATAATTATTAACAAAAATAAGTTTACAAACCCTTATTTTAAAGGATCCACCTCGTGGCTCAGGTTTTTAGTGTTAACGATTACTTAAGCACTGGGGACCGACGGCTTTACGTGCCTTCCAAAGCGCAGTGGCGACTCAGTTAAATTAAAAAAAGAAAGATTTAGTCCGTTTTGCTTAGTAAGCCAGTACCTTGCCACTGAGCTATGGCTGCCACTTATTTATTACTGGCTTTTTGGCTTCCCATTTCTTCTCTGTTTGTATCTTCTATAATTCTCTTTCTATCATTCTCTCTTTCATGTTTCCTGATCTTCCTTTGTTGCTAATCATCATCATCCAATGTTCATTTCGGGATTTGGTTAGGATTCTTTATTAAGAAGGGATTGAACTTGGGTATCCGTGTTTTTAACAAATTTCACGATAGTTGATGTGGTACTTAAGAATTCAGAAAATGATTGGACTATAATACGACAACATTTGTTAAATATTTATAGTAGTTCCTTTCACTTTCCTACTTTTCTCGGTACCGACAACGATATTTTTATTTTTAATAATGATTCCCGTCACCATGTTTCGGAGGGCACGTAAAGCCGTGGGTCCCGGCTGCGTAAGTGGTCGTTAACTCTTTGGCACTTGCGTGACTGAAATCCCTAATACCCGACCTTAGGCAGAAGGTCACATGAAATTTGACTTTTTTCCATATTTATTTAACCTTTAGCAATACTTGTTTTGATACATTAGTTTTGATTTTTAGGAGTTCAATACAATAAAAAAATTATCCTAGGATCAAATGCGAGATGTTTAGCTCTTTTGGTAGCCTTGAAATATCTAGTGCAAGATCTCAATTCCCCACCAAAACAAGAATTTTGTAGATATTTAGAAACTGTGTTACAGACCTGTACACAATATTTGCATTCTTGTAGACCTTTAGCTGTTTCGATGACAAATGCCCTTAGACATTTTAAATTGCAGTTGACCCATATTGATACTAATATAAAAGATACTGAAAAGAAAAATATATTACAAGATATTATTGATACATATATCCATGATGATATTAATAAGGCAGGGGACGCTATAAGCATGAAAGTTAGTAAGAAAATCAGCAATGGAGATGTAATTTTAACATTTGGATGGTGAGTATTGGTAACATGCATCACTAACATTTATTTTGAAGTTTTATTTTAGAGAGTCATTCTTTTTTCCTCTTTTCTTATTTTTTACTCACTTATTGCTTTTTAAAGCCTTTTTGTTTTTGTTGTAGTGTATTGAGTAAATGCCTTATTACTAATAAAAGTCAACTTCGATATTTAATGACTGTGACCCCTCAAACAACTGTTAATCTGATAAAAATGAGAATTTATCCTTTTTTTTTTTAATTCCCATGCCCAGCTGGGTTCGAAGCCGCGAATTTTAGGGATTAAAACTTCAAAATTACATTTATTGACAACAGATCTAAAGCTAACTATTTTGGGTGTTACATCATATATAAAGACAAAGAACTTAATAAGTCACATTTTTGGTTTTGTTCAGGAGAATATGCTTTAAGTTTAAAACTCTGTGATTATGTTAAAATACATCTTACAATTAATTAGTAATAAAAAGAAAAAAAATTGATATATTGGTTGTTGGTTTACATATATTAATGGTATTAATTGTTTTTTATTCATCTACATGGACAAGTTTGTTAAAATATGTTCTGAGTCTTATTAAAACTGCATGCGAGTTTTCAAACAAAATTTCTCGGATAGGTCTTGTTGAGAAGGATAGTTTCTTTTCATAGACGAAATCCAAGAACGGTGTCCAAGACTTAATAATCGTGGACTCATCTTCTATTCTTAAGACTACAAAAGGTGTAGGCTTAACTCTGGAACACTCAACCTCATGGCACCAATCATCCGGAATCTCACACCTAGACTTTTCTTGATCAAAGCTGTATTTTTGCCTCACTCAAGATATGAGTGTCCACGAATAGGGTATGTTATTTTTATCAGCTTAAGTCTTTTCAGATTACTGGCCAAAAAGTGGCAAAACTTGAATAGAGCACTGTTTTCGAATCACAGAAAAAATAAAACTCTTCAACATTAGGATCAAGGAAATTATATATATGTATATATACAGTGTACTCCCTCTATAACGAACACGGTTATTACGAGGTTTCGCTTATAACGAGATACATTAGATGTCCCGTGAAATTTCTATTGAACTATAACCGTCTATAGTGAGGCAAATTTGGTTATAACAAGAGAAAATAAGATCCAAAAACGTGTTTTTTATGTTTTTGGTCCGGTCGTGGCCATAAATAAATACCTTTTCAAACAGCCCCTCAATAAACTTAACTGCAGCCCGCAATAAACTTCTTTACAATGAATAAATACAACTGTTTCACATCTTTAGAAAAAATATGATAGAATAATACTGGACCATTTAAAGCAGTTAAAAATGACAGAGTTCTTAAAATTGCAGAAGCAATAGTTTATGTTATCCTTGAAAATACGCTTTATACATTATGTAGTTGGAAAAAAATATAAGTACAGATTTTTTGTTTTAACGTATATCATTGATAATAAAAATAAACAACTCTTTTATGTTTCAATATATTTCATTGACAATAAAAGTAAATAACTTTTTTTCAAAAACGCCATTCAAACAATATTTATTAGCATCTTATATTGCTCCGAATGGCTTCACTATAGAAAGTTAATGGTTTAGAAAACTACAGATTCATATGTATGCACAGTATTATTATTGTCTGATATAACGAGATCGACTTATAACGAGGTAATTAGTCTGTCATTTTAGTTCTCGTTATAGAGGGAGTCTACTGTATATATATATAGTGGAAGAGAAATGAACAAACCTTGTATGTACCTTTCTTTCCAACATTTTCTGGATATATATTATAAAAATAGCTCTCACTACTTGAAAGCACATGTATATTAAACATATACACAGATAATTGACTTTTATAGTAGACATCGTTGGTTTTAATGTTGGGGCATGGAAAATTCCTGCTATAATTCGTAGTAATGGCTTCTATTTTTGACGATTTCATAGCACTTTCTTTAGCAGTCTTCTTTCTCTCATAAAAAGTTGCTTGTTTTCTCAAGTGAAGTTCTTGTTTTCTCAAGTGAAGTTCTTGTTTAGTTTCAAGTGCTTTTAGTTCTTGACTAAGCTTGCATCTGTGCATCTCTTTCCTCGTTTATTTTTAAACTTAACGTTTTCTTTTCCGCAGTATACCTATCACACGTGCTACAAGTATCCGATCTCGGATACCCAAATCCAATGTGGAAATCATGATTAAAAATAAACCTATAGCTTTCATAAGAAAAGTTAGCAAATTTTTGCATTAAATTTGTATCTTCTTCTTCTTGCAGTACCGTCTCCTATCGGAGGTTGGCTACCATCACAGCAATCTTTACTTTGTTGGCTGCAGCTCTGAACAACTGTATTGAACTGCACCCATACCACTCCCTCAAATTTCGCAACCAGGAAATCCTCCTACGTCCCACATTTCTCTTTCCCGAGATTTTTCCTTGGATTATGAGTCTAAGCGGAGAGTACTTTTCTCCTCTCATTATGTGGCCCAGATATTCCAGTTTTTTCGTTTGTATGGTTTTTATGACTTCGCATTCCTTCCCCATCTTCAGCAGAACATCTTGATTTGTTACTCTTTCTGTCCATGGTATTTTCCACATTTTCCTGTAACAACACATCTCGAATGCCTCAATGTTTTTGATGTTTATCTTTTTCAGTGTCCATGCTTCCATGCCGTACAGCAGAACGGAGAAAACATAGCACCTTAACATTCTCGTTCTTAAGTTTATATTTATGTCCCGGCTGCATAGGAACTTTTTCATTTTGACAAACGATTGTCTCGCTATCTCTATTCGCCTCTTGATTTCTCTTGTCTGGTCATTATTATCAGTGAAGCAAACCCCTAAATAATTGTAGGACGTAACTCTTTCAACTGACTGATATATTTATTTAAATTCACATTGGTGTATATCTTCTTTGTTACAATCATGAATTTAGTCTTTTTGATGTTCAGTTTTAGACCATACTTATTGGTACGGGTGTTTATGTTTTCCATCAAAAACTGTAAATTTGCTAGGTTATCTGTTACTATTAGCGTGTCATCAGCGTATCGTATATTGTTAATTAACTCTCCGTTAATGTTCATACCAATGTTTTGCTCTAGGAGCGCTTCCTGACATATTGTTTTGCTATATATATATTGAATAATAGTGGAGAAAGCACACAACCCTGACGCACACCTCGACGAATCTCAATTTCTTCGGTTAACTCATTATCAACTTTGATTTTTGCTGTTTGTCCCCAGTACAACCTGGATATGATGTTAATGTCGCGACTGTCGATGTTTTTGCTTCTTAGGATTTCATACAGCTTTTGGTGTCTGACTTTATCAAAGGTCTTCTCAAAATCTATGAAACCTACGTAGAGGTCTTGGTTTACATCCAAACATCTTTGCATTAACACACTCAGACCAAACAAAGCTTCCCGTGTTCCCAGTCCACCTCTGAATCCAAACTGTGTGGCGCTTATGTCCTCTTCTAATTTATTAAATATTCTTTTGTGAATTATTTTTAAAAATACTTTTAGTGTGTGGCTCATCAATGCTATAGATCTGTGGTCTGAACACTCTCTGGCGTTATTCGTCTTCGGGATTGTGACAAAAGTAGAGGAGAGCCATTTCTTTGGTATGATGCCTGTTCTATAAATTGTGTTAAAGAGGTTCACCATTATTTCAAGTGCGTCGTCGTCTATTAGTTTCAACAATTCTACAGGAATTTCATCTGGTCCTGCAGCTTTACCCCCTTTTGTGTTCCTTATAGCATATTCTACCTCGCTTTTTAGGATTTCAGGCCCTGTTGTGTCGTCTGTAGGTTCTGCCACTGCTATTTCTGGTCTTTCGTCTGCAAAAAGTTCTTTGATAAATTTGAATACTTCTCTTTAAACATTATAAACATTTTTTAATGTTTAATGGGTCATCTAAATAGGTCCTTGAAGACTTTTTGAGGCTATAATGACTATTTCTGCTAGAGAAAGAACTTATGTGCTCATGGACTGCTTTTTTCAAATCTTCGGCCATTTGGTAAGGACGATTTTTATGCAAACCTCGTAAGTCCCTAGGAGTTTCTTTTGATTTTTTCAATTTATTTACAAGAACATTAACTTTACCTCGTGTTATACCATTGAAATGATACAAAAGCATTCTTGCAAACCTGAATATCTTCCACAGTGGCTTCCTGTTTTATTGTCACATGATAACAGACAGTGCAGTCTCGAGAACCATCCTCATTTTCTGGTTTTCTAGCTCTTCTTCGTTGTACAGGAACCAAAGTAACCAAGGCCGCTAAATATAAGGTTATTTCGTCATTATTTTTAAAGGAGTTCATATTTTTTATAATAGATTGTCTTTCATGTTTAGAGATTAGGTTCAGTTGCATGAGACTATAACTTTAGTTTCTTTGAAACATCTTACATCCTCCCAAAGTTTTTCCTTTCCTTAGAGTTTTCCCACAAGCAAAAGGTAATTGATCACTCTGAACACTCACCCGTATCTGCCATGATTATTTTGATTATCAGATAAAAGTATCAAACGTTGTAAATAATCACTTTCACTTTAAAATAAAACAAACTTAAAATAAACTAACAACTTTTAAAACACAAAAACTGTAGAAATCATGTTACCTAATGTCGCGTGCCATTGTTGCCAACTACTAGGATTACCTGAACTTATCAAGGTTTTCCCCTGTTTGGAATTAACATGTCAAGTTCTTTCCCTGTGGGTTTCTTATATGGTTTAGAGTTCAAGGTTCTATTTAAGAGATATCGTATCTAAACCAAACAATGAAAAATAAAATGGTTGATTGAGGGTCACATAAAATCAAAGATATGGCAAGACTTAAATATTAAAAGTTCAGGACAGGTAATAACTGACTTTCTCTATTACTACTTTTGGAATGTAACCTGACAGTCTGTTTGATTTTCTAGTATAGTTAGTTTGTTTTTATACATATAATAAACTTTTAAAACTGTTCATTTTATTTTCAGCTCATCTCTTATAACAAAAATTCTCCTAGAAGCCCACGCCGATGGCAAAAACTTCAAAGTAATCGTAGTTGATGCAAGACCTCTTTTGGAAGGAAGGGAACTGCTACGGAGACTTGTAGTTGCCGGTGTTAGTTGTAGTTATATCTTGATAAACGCTCTTAGTTATGTAATGAACTCTGTGACAAAAGTGGTATTAGGGGCACACGCTCTCTTGACAAACGGCTATGTAATGTCCCGAATAGGAACAGCTCAAGTTGCATTGGTCGCCCGAGAGTATAACAAACCTGTACTAGTTTGTTGCGAGACTTATAAGTTTAGTGAAAGAGTTCAGACTGACTCTTTTGTATATAATGAACTGGGTGAGTAGACATTATCTCATCTTATCTTTATATGTAGATATGATTCATTGATCAATGTAGCCTTCTGTAAAATTTAAACTACTAAGACAATAAGTTATGAACAGTAGTGCTCCTCTTTAGGGTTATTTTTCGTCGACTTTTGTTCTAATGTGAAATAACCCTGCAGTTTAACTAACAACAAAAAAAAAACGTATAAAAATAGTTTGTAAGTAGTAATTCACCATTGTTTTGGCTTGTAAACTTACATAAATTCTTTTTTAGTTGGAACTGATGATGCTTTAAAAAGTATAAAGCGAAACGTTTTCAATAAATCAATGAAGTAGCTGATTTATTTTATTCTAAATCTCTGATCTCTGAATTCACCTGTTGAATACAACTTATAATAACTTTAATGTTAACTCTTTGTTTTAATTTATATATATATATATATATATATATATATATATATATATATATATATATATATAGATTACAAAATTTATTTTTTTCTTTTTAGGGGATCCTGATACACTAAGTGTGACCCACCTTAATGGCACGCCAACATCTCTGTCCAAGTGGAAAGACATACCGAAATTAACGCCTTTGAGTTTGTTATATGACGTGACACCTCCTGATTTGGTTACAGCAGTGGTTACTGAGCTTGCTATTTTACCTTGTACAAGTGTACCAGTAGTTTTGAGAATTAACGCTACAGAAACTGCCTAAAGACTTTTTACTGTTTTATTGTATTAACTGAGTTTATTTTTTTTTTTTTTGATTAAATGTGTAATAAAAAACAAAGTTTAAATAAAACTGGATGGATTGTGTACTTTATTAGACAATTATCATCCTCTCTAAGGGAGATAAGACCCTTTTAAATCACAGGTTTGAACCACTCCTTTCAATCGTCTATGTCCTGGACTCGTTTTCTATACCATCTTGTAACCTAATTCTTGATCTATTTCATATAATGTCTTTATTCTCGAAGTGGTCGCAACTTACTCTTCATCAATAGCACAGTGCTCTTCACCTCTCATCACCATATAAGAATATTGGCGTTAGTATTGTCGGATATATTGTCTTGTTCAGCTAAGCACATGTGACCATGGCATACATATGACAGAGACGAAAATGCCACTGAACCTCTAAAAATCATACGAACAAGCTGAATTTTGCCGAGCATATTAATTTTGAGACCCCATAAAAGATGCAAAAAGGTTTACCACTTTACCCCCGGGCTTCCCCCTAAAACCTTCCTCGCAGGGGGGTAAAAACACAAAAAATTAATTTACCAAGAATCTGTCCACCATAGAAAAAAATGTTTCAAATAAAAAATGTAGCTGAGATAATTTTAAACAAAAATGTTTATAGGCATTTAATATCAATGTTAAATAAAATTTGTATCGGCTCGACGGTAAAAATTCGATATCTTTTGATTCAAGTAACCTATCGACAAAAATCGAGATGCTTTTTAAAGAAAAAGAGTTCAGCTTTCGTATACAGTTTGTGTATTTTGCCTTAAATAAACTCGGATTTTATACAGGTGTTACATAGATAAACGTGGCGCGATTTTTGCCATTTTTTATGATTCTCACGAGATCAATACAATATATCCCTTTCATTGACTGGCCACTATAAAGTTTCGATTACTAGAGCCTAACCTTTAAAACCCATAACATGAAATTTTAGTTTTGGGTATTGGTAACAAATGTGAGGCATTTGAAATATGCTTAAAAAAACGCTGGATTTAAACTTTCACACAACAAACGATCTAAAACATTTAAAACTTTTTTTTCAATTACACTAGTACGTTTTTCAAAAGAAAAAAACTTCTGCAATAAACTACACCCAAAACCAACTTCCTAAATGCATTTCTCGTGACGTGGGATCTCTAATAGATTGGGGGGTTAGGTGTGATAATTTAGGATTGAAGCTGTAAATGAATCGAATAAACCCCTCTAATGAATTGTCTCCACTCTGATAAAGGCTGTCACCATTGTAATAGACGTCTGTCTCAACCTCCTTATCAATGCCTCTACAATTCTTAGGGGATACTTATCCCTGCGAGCGGGGCAAGGCTTACTGGTTCCGCCCTCGCGGATTTACAAGAGGGTAAGGAAATTTTTGGAAGGTAGGGAATTAAGGACTTCTCGGTCTCAGGTCCTGCAAAGAGTGCAAAGCTATGGGCTTACGTTAGAAGCCAGAGCACTGCATAAGCGAAATGTGTATCTCTTCTAGTCTCGATCTGTAACGGCTAGGAATAACGAAAACAAATTTCGAGTTTACAATGTATTAACTAGACTGTACACTACAAAATATCAGTTATGACCAAAAATGTTCGATCAGGCACGAAGGGAGACGAGAAGAGACAAGCAAGGAATTAAAGGTCGGACAATTCCGTATCATTAGATATACCTTGGGTTAGTATATAGATCTTAGTTACCTTCGCGTATCTAGGCTCTAGCTAGTGAATACGCCTCCAGTCCTACAGGGATTTGAGATTGCGAACCTTCGAATCTCCAGTTGCCGACACTTATACGTCACACTATCCCGTCGAGTTAAATAGCGCGTCCACTGGTTGCGTATCGTCCGATCTCCACACTATATCGTGGAGCGTCTAGAGTGCCAACTTCCCACTAGTCCACCTCTCGCGTGGGGCCCTCTCAGGCGCCGCGCTATTACTGGCCTCTCTGACCCACTTCATTCCGTTTTTTATGTATCGCCAACTCGTACCTTAGATTATGCCATCTATTCCATGTGTTAAACTGGATCACGCTATGTAAAACTTCTTAGTCAGCTCAATTCTTATCACTTGTTTAACAATTCGTACCTTGTATTAATTTCCAACAAAGTCTAAGTGTCGTAATTTTTTAAACATTCAGGCTTGTGTTAAACTGGGTCAATTGTTTTGTTTTTAATTTGAAATGTATACGTTAAACTGTGTCGAATTTATTCTTTATTAGTTTGGAATATATAATAATTTCTTAAATAATTATTTCTCTTTACTAGGCTAATTGTCCCTTAATTTTTCCTTCTTTATTTCCTTGCTATGTTTCCATTACAGATCGTTTGTAATGTAAAACATTAAATTCTGTTTTTTATTCATATTTCAAATGCCTCATATTTGTTACCACAATTGAAATATCATGTTATAGGTTTTAAAGAATGATCTCTAAAAATGGAAATTTTACTACAATTGGTCAATGAAAGTGATCAATTTTATTAATCTCATGAGAATCATAAAAAATTGCAAAAATCGCGCCAGGTTAATTTATTTAACACCTTTATAAAAACTGAGTTTATTCTCAGCAAAATACAAAAACTGCACTCTTTGCCTTTAAGATGCATCTTATTTTTGTCGATAAGACATCGAATTTTTACCGTCGAGCTGATACAAATTTTATTGAACATTGATTTTGCGCAAGTAACTAACATGAAAAATCGACGGTCGCTTCAAGCGTTGTTTCTAAGAGAACGGTTGATTCTACACAAAAAATGCTTATAAACATTTTTATTTAAAATTATCTCAGCTACATTTTTATTTGAAACATTTTTTTCTATGGTGTATAGATTCTTGGTAAATCGATTTTTTTGTGTTTTCGCCCCTATGCGAGGGGAGTTTTAGGGGGAAGCCCGGGGGTATAAGTGGTAAACTTTTCTGCATCTTTTTTGAGGTCCCAAAATTAATATTATCTGCAAAATTCAGCTTGTTCGTATGATTTTTAGGGATCAACTCTGAAGACTGTACTATTGATCGATTGTGCTGAAATTTTGTATAGTGTTTTTCTATATTTTAAAGATTTTCAGGGTGAATTTTAAAAGTTCTATTTGGCTCTTAAATACCTAAAAAACATTTATTTTTGACCCTTTTAAAATTATCTTTGCTTATTTTGCAATAATAATAATTATTTTTTTAATTTCCAATGAATTTTGTCTTATAGGAAATTTAACTGTAAAACTGTAAAATTTTTTTAATGTATAGCAACGAAAAGGAGAAAAAACATTGAATGTTACAAACATTTTATTAAACAAATTGTTTAATTAAAAATTTAGCCTGCCTTTTGAAGTATTTGTATAGCTAAATTATCATTTCTAATATTTCAAAGCGATTAAATCAAAAAACTATCATTATATACGATGTAAACTATAAATAGGTATATTGCCATCTTCTTCCAGTAACATTTTAAAGAATAGTTTCAAAGCCATTATACGTCCTTTTTTTACTTCTGATATACAGAAGTATAAACGCACCTTTCGCCTGTTGCTTGTCTCGGTCGCGCACTCATTTTAAGGAACGACACTTAACTTGGTGTCTCTGCGGCTTATTGCGGAATACTACCTTTAAATGTGTCGAGTCGAAAGTGAACGAAAATCTAAGCGTTGCCATCAGAGCCACAGTATATTGCTAATAAAGAATTCTTTATAAAGAATAAGAAATAATTATTTACCAATATACTGTGTGTCAGAGCTAACGAACTCTGCGGATTATAGTCGCAGTCGCAAAGTTTTCTTATTGCATTAACAGAGAAGTAAAGAAGAATCCTCCGATTTTTACTATGTCATATTAAATAAAACTAGGTGAAATTTAATGTTAAAATTTATTAAATTAAAAATATTATTTATTGCTACACTTCACACAACTGAGCCTTAAGCCTACGTATATATCATCGCAAAATCTATTCTTCATTTGTTGATAAACCTGTTAAATAAACTTTAGAGTATCACATAGTCATAACAAAATATGTATGTAGTTTGCTATTTACATAAAACCGATTTTTGACTCTTATGTATTGTAATTACCTATTTCACTCTATGAATTGTTTTGTTCCAAGCACAAACATTTTGCCAGACATCTATCTTACCATTTTAAAACAAAACAAATATATTTCAACAGTGTTTAGATTTAAAGCAGTATTTAGAAATCGTTAATAATAGCGGTCAGGCTCCCATTGTTACCTAATGTAAGAGGATGGACCAGGCTGGATGTACAGCAACTTTTACGTGCAGCAAACGATCGAGAGAGCTTTAACGACTTTTTCATGGAGATAGTCAATGCTTGAACAAATGAACGTCACAGAAAGAAGACGAATAGCAGTATTAATAACAGCATTTAGAAAACTTTAATCTTTTGAAATCTATAGACGGATTTTAAAAGTGTGAGTTTCAATCAATATGTACCAGAAAGAATAGTCGAGTTTCTGGGACATATTTCCCCTAATCTGAAATATTGGATAATGCAACTTGCATTATCTTACATTTCGGTCTACGATTTTATCATGCATTGCTGCAGGATAATAAGAGTATAGGAAGAAAAAGTGTAGGAAGTCATAAAATTTCCTGACTGAACAACATGTGAAAATGAATCTGACGTCAGTGCAATTGTTTCATACGGCAGTGTCTAAAGTAGAATTGCCATATTGATCATAAACTCTAAAGAGAAACTAAACGCAATATTTAGAAATAAAAATAGACTTGCATGGAAATGCATAAATTCTTTTTTCAACTCCCTACTCCAAACGTTAAGATCCCGTACTGTGATACGGTTAGAGCCAATTGAAATGTGGATATTGCATAAGATGCTCATAATATCATGAAAGCAACGTATTTTCAACGAAACCGTTTTAATAGAATGAATATGAATAGAGAAATGTTGAAAATTGTTAAAAGACGAAATTGTCGGATATAAACCTCTTTTCATCATCATCCAGCCTCAAGAGTCCACTGCTGAACATAGGCCTCTTCCTCATGTTTCCAACCCCGTCTATCTTGCGCCGCTCTCATCCAGTTTTTATTGAGTCTTCTTAAATCGTCAGTCCATCTTGTAGGTGGTCGACCGACGCTTCTCTTGTCTTCCCTTGGCCTCCATTCCAATAACCTCTTTCCTCTTTTAAGTATGTCCATTCTTTTCTGTTCTTTGTATCCGTTCGTGACCAGTTATGATTTTGATATCATCAGTCCGTCTGGTTTGAAGTATGCCTTTGGTTCTCTTCAATTCAATGGAGAATGGTTATCTTCAATTCTCACTACGTTTTTACCCAGTTCCATTTTAAACAATTTTTTGATTGAAGATAAAGAGACCGATATAAAAATGGATTTTTACCAACAATTAGAAGACCTTTTAAACGACCTACTGAAGTATGATCTAAAAGTAGTAATAGGCGACTTTCACGCAAAAATCGGAAGAGAAAACATCTACAAAAATATCACGGGAGAGAAAAGTAAACACGAAACATCAAACGAAAACGGCATGATGGTAATAAATTTTTGCAATAAAACAAAATATGAAAATCAAGACACATTTTGATAGAAATGATATCTATAAAACAACATGGATCTCCCCGGATGGTAACACTGTCAATCAATTAGATCACGTTTTAATTGAAAATAAACACGCCAATACAATCACGAATGTTAGAAGTTTTCGAGGGGCAGATAGTAAAACGGACCATTTTACGATAGTAGCGAATATGAAACAAATTCTAAAGGAACCTAAGCAAAAACTAAATGCAACCAAACGTTTTAATGTAAAAAAGCTAAAGGATGAAAACATCAAAAACCAGTTAAAACGGGATGTAACAAAAAGATTAGAAGACACACAACCTAATAAAACGAATTTAAAAAAATGAGAAATTACCACAAGGCTGGAGAAATGCATCCATATTCCCGATCCACAAAAAGGGAGATAAAAGCCTATGCCAAAATTATAGAGGAATTGCTTTATTGGATGTAGAATATAAGATATGTTCGGTTGATAGAAATGGCAGTACAAACTGGTCGAAAGTTTTGGGTTTTGGAGTGTTTGGTAGGTTAGATTTATGGACTATTTGTAGTCGTCCAAATGCCACACAGGCTAAGTAAGATCTTCTATTCAAACCGGCTTTTAGATTCTGCTTTGACACTTAAACATTTGGACAATTCAATTTTTTGTATCCATAAATATAAATAAGATTCAATCTTTTCTATATTTTGATCGTCCAGAACTATTTTCTCATCTATCCAACAACTCATTTACTACGATATTTTGGACGCCCAACTACGGATTTTCAAGATTAATAAAGTAAGATCGAAGGAAGAAGAAGAAGGGGTACCTTTAGGCAGAAGGCAATGTTCATGTCATGATTTAAATTCACAATCAGTTTTAGGAATCGCTTAAAACTGGGAAGGATTTACCACAATTGTAGCCAACCTCCTGTGAATAAGAGAGTACCGTCCATCAATCCAAATCCAAAATTCCCGATCAACTATAATGGTAAAGGGTAGGATCTGCTCCTAAACAATATGTGGAACTCAGCGCTACAAAATACTAAATCTCGCTTAATAAATATTTAATTTTCAGATTTGCTGATATTATTCCTCTATAAAAGTGAAAAATAGTAGTTTTTTTGTAATGATCACTAGATATTTGGAATATTTCATTTTTGTGATGTATAAAAAACATAAAATTAAAAAAAATCAATGAATAAGGGAATATGACTTCCTGATCTACTTGTATAATTAAGTTTATCGGTAATATTAGTCTTGATAATATTTGAGAGCGAAATAAAAATGCCTTACGAAGAATTTCAGAATCAACGATGTCACTATTGAAATATATTTGGTCTGCCATCTTACCTTACAAGACCTAACAAATATACTTGCACGTTCCATCTACGACTGACTTATGTAAAATAAGTGACTACAGACTAGATTAGAGATTGATATAAAAACAATTAGGTACACCCTTGTTATATAATATATTATATCCATAAATAAATTTGTTATCAAAAAAGCTACATAGATATAAAATTACAAAATTAATACTTAATTACTAAAGTATTTGCTAAAATTAAAATTACAACATAAAAATGCCAACATAAAAAATATTTTAAATTATGTAAAATTGACATATATGCGAACAAATAGATTTACAGACACTCTTCACAAATATTATATATATATATATATATATATATATATATATATATATATATATATATATATATATATATATATATATATATATATATCCAAAGTACAGTTATTGCAAATATAACAATGATATTGGCAAATAAAAATAATGGCATAAAGATTTGACATCAAGGAATATACCTACACAAGTTTCATATATAATTTATTTATTCCGAAGTATTGGTAGAATATAATTTAAGAAAAAACAATATGATACGTAGCATCTTAATAAATAAAAATATTCGTTTTTTGCCCGTACAATTTGCTAATGTATTACTTGAGTACCATATCTAACAATCTTGTTTCGTTACTAAAATCGAAAAACCGTAAGTATCCAATATTTAAATTTTGACTAACCCATTATGACAACCACATACATATAGTCCAATGTACCATGGTAAAAATTTGGTATAACCTCCGATTTCCATCAAAACGCACCGATTTTGATGAAATTTTGGAATTAATCTCTATTTGACCTTAACTTCAAAATCTACCCCATGTCAGAGTGTGCTTTTTTACATTGGGTGTGAAATCCATCCCAATTGATGGTTTGGAACTTTAATATTAAAATGACCGCACCAATCGATAGAAACACATATCTAATTAAAAAATATTCTATAGAGTTTTTTTCAAAAAAATTAATATTTTTAGACTTATTTGTAATAGAAAATTTCAATTTTTCTATGTTTTCAATCGGTTTTTCACGAACAACTCAAAAACTTTACATTTTATCGAAGAACTGTTAATATATAAAGCCTGATCAATAGATGATAGGAAGTATAGAGTTATGGAAGTCACATAAACGACATGATTTAGAGCATAAAAGTCTACGACAGATCACCTTTTTCTGTGTAATCTTCTTGTTCAACAAGTGGTTCTGAAGAAGACATCGTTAAACCAGCATTTTCAATTTCTCTATGTGGACTTAAAAAAGACTTGCGATAGCGTACCTCACTAAAAGCTATTAGAAAGCAATGGAAGCAACAAATATCAATATTGTAACCATTTAATCAATATAAATTTTTTTTCCGCACCAAAACCAAACTAAAAGTTAGGGAGAACGGAACGCAAGGTCTTATAGTTACTAAGGGTTAAAAGAGGAATAACAGCCTTTGAATTTAAACAGGATAAGGATTTCATCGCTACCGCTACAAAACAAAAAACCTCTCTCCAGATACACCGAAAATTCCAATAACGATTCGGCGTAACATAAAGCTACTTTACGGAGTTGAAGGGTGGACGTTAACAGCAGCAACTATAAAGAAGTTAGCGGCTCTAGAAATGTGGCTGTATCGATGCATACTGAGAATACCTTGAACAGACAGAGTGACCAACACAGAGGTATTAAAACGAGTGAGTAAAGAGGTGGAATTGTTTACAACTGTTAAAAAGAGGAAAGCGTCATACCTGGGCCATGTGTTCGGTAATGATAAGTACAGTCTACTGCAGCTTATCGTGGAAGACAAGATTGAAGGTAGAAGAGGTTTGGACAAAAAGAAGAAATCCTGGCTGAGAAACTTGAGAGAATGGTTTCAAATACCAGAAGCTGCGAATATAATACATGCGGCACAAAACAGAGAAACCTATCGTTTGATGGTCGCCAACCTTCGGTAGAAGACGGCACATAAAGAAGTAACATAAAGATACCTTCTACTTTAAAATTCGGCATTTGGATGTTTAATAGTCTAAATCCTCCACGCTAGCTACACGGATTGGAGGATTGGTAGAAAAGCAAGTAAGTATATTTTGAGGTATAAGAAAGGACAAGATTCCTCCCTGGTGATGGCAGTTTGTAAAGAACCAAGGCTTGGGTGGGCGGAGTCGTTTTCCTGAAGTAGATCTGTCCTCCATAGGGATTATAGAGGGTAGATCTAAAAATTTTTAAAACTTCTGCTTTTCGATTGCACAATTACGTTTTTTGAAACTAAACAATTTCAGCTACAAATTCCAGAGCAATCGGTCAATGGAAGTGATAAATTTTATTGATCTCATCGTAAAAATGGCGAAAATCGTGCAACGTTGATTTATTTAATAGCTTTTTAGAAACTAACTTCATTTGCGACAAAATGCAAAAATTACATACGAAAGGCTGCACTTTTCACCTTTAAAACGCATTTTGATTTTTGTCGATAGGACACACTTAAAATTGATTTCGCTTGCATAACCGACATTTAAAATCGCCGGTTGCTTCAAGCGTTGTTTCTGAGAGAAACATTATTTGAAACATTTTTTTCTACGTCGTACGGTGGAAAACTTTTTGCATCTTTTTTGGGGTCCCAAAATTGATATTATTAACAAAATTCAGCTTGTTCGACTGGTTTTTAGAGATCAAATCTCTGACGACTAGACTATAGGAAGATTAAATGGGAAACTCATTAATTTTGGGCTCGGACATACATTGCTTATCTACTAATTCATGTAAAATTAAGATATTTCACATAAAAAGCTATTAAACGTATTAAGAAGACGCGTATATCCCGCATGAAAAAAAAAAAGAGAAAATTTGTAAATCAATATAAATATCTGGCTGAAATTGAATTGATCATGCGAATTCGATAAAAAGATGTTTGAGAAACGCAAAGGAAAGTAGTAAAGACCAAACCAAAAGGGAAGAGGGTATCCAATAAAATGGGTAAGAAATAAAAGAAAGTTGACAACAGTAGAAGTTACATACTTATTTTGATGAAGTATGAAGAACGTGATTTAAAAAAAGATATATATGTATTTCAAAAGAATAGTGACGAGGAAGATTTTTGGATATGTCCGAGAGCGGCATGACGTCTTCATAATGATCGTATGAGAGGATCTAATCAATTACGCCGATGTTGTAAATATTTATTTACATTTGCTACGTCATTTGCACCGAAGAGTTAATGAGAAAAATACAAGAAATATCACTAAATGGAAGGCCATCGAAAAAAGACCACGAGAGCTTCCTAGAGAACGTCGTTTAGAGGAAATCGATGATGATTTAAACATTATGGGAGTTAGAACTGGAGACGGGTCGCCAGCGATGGAAAGAAATGGACACTAATTGTTGATTAGGCCAATTGTTGATTGTAGAGTTATTATTAAATATATTCAGCTTCTCATATTTATTATTATGGAAGATAACTAATTTTATTTGCTAAATTAGCAAATATACACGTCATTATTGACCCGGCAGTTATATTATATGCTATTTTTATATGCATTTTATTTTTTGTTACCGAAATCAAAAAACTTTGATCACTGTTAAATTGTCAATGAAAAATAACTTGCTCACTGTCTCACTAAGTAAAACATTGGCTTTAACCGACTATTAAAAAATATTACGGGCAAAAATTATTAACTATATATTAAGAAACATGAACAATACTTATTTGAGTCTTAAAAAACACACCTTAATACCATTATTAAATAAAAAAAATCAGAAGACGATTGAGCTGAATGAAGACCCATAAACCCCATAAACATTTTGCTAACATGCCAAATGGGGAATCAATCCAGTGGTAAATTTAACCAAAAATATTAAAACTCCTTAAGAACAATTGTAATTTTTTTAGGAAATAAGGTAGTTTTCTTGTTAAAAATCTATTTTCCGTAGTATATGTAGATGTGTTATTAATCATCGGTAAACATAGTCATGCATAAGCATAAAATCTTTAAATAAAAATAAGTTTAAATACAGTTGAAGGAAAATTTAATGTAATTACATTAATGCAAGCGCGCACTAAACCGAACCGGTCCGCAAAGGAACGCACCGCGACGATCAGCAATTTAATGTCTTTTTGTCTTCAAATGAATCAGCGCGTATTTTACGGAAACGTAACGCATTGCTCACACCCAACCGCGACGAAAACTCGGAATTGGATATTTTCGAGGATAGTGGGTAGCGGTGCTTTGTCTAGTCACTTAGTGAGCGCTACCAGAAAGAACTTGAAAATAAAAGGACCAAGAAAATTTATTAATACTCGTTAGTGGGTTCAAGGAATTATTCGATTTTGGGACAACTATTCCAATTAAAAAAGGAAAAATAACTGTTTCCGTGTTTCGCTTTTTATAAAATTCATGCACCCATTTATCGTGCTTCCTTTTGGAAGTTTATTTTGTTGTTGCTCTTTCTCGCACAAAAAAAACTAAACAATAATAATTTTTTGATCCGTTTTCTGTGAAATTTGTAAATCCGCTGATTGAGCTGACGTGATCAGGCCGTTAATTCGGGAATCTAATTCCAGGCTGTAGTGGTGCGTTCCGTTGTCGGCCGGTTCGGTCGAGTGCGCGTGTATCTTTACTAAGGCTTTCGCTCTTGTACGGTATGCTAATACTTTAATAAATACATAAACATAAAGTTTTCATATATTTTTTTATTTTTATACGATTATAAAAAAATATAAATAAAATAAGTTCTACCTCTATTAATATAAAAATCTTTATTATTTATGATCTCGCATCTAGTTATTTAGTACTTATTTTTTCTATACTGCATTGCTTTATTGTTCAGATCGAATTAGTTAAAAATGCAATGTGGTTAGACTCAAAATACCACTGCAAATGAGGCATTACAAACACCGTTTCCACAGTAATTTGAAATATTGTTGCCATTCAATGCTAAAAGTAAAAGTTTTTATAAATATCTGTGATCAGAGCGTTGAATATTTTTGTAATAAACTAGATCTGACTGTAAGTGAATTTTATTGGAGCCGTCACTGGTATTTAGCAAATAATATTGTTACGCTAGCTCCCTGCACTGGCGTTCAAATGACCGAAGCAGGATTCCCACAGCCTGACGTCATCGAATCTGTCTAGCCTCGATGATTCGATACGTGTTTGAAAATCGAGTTCCTCGATCTAGAGAATCCTCTAGCATGAGTCAACGTTCCACGTAGAGACTCCAGTGGAAATTCCAGAATGATTGACTATAGCTATAAGGTAAATTAAAATCGTAGAGTCAGTCTAAAGATAATTCCTAAGTAATAAATAAATCATAATATAAATAATTGTGTTTTTAATGTTAGTGTAGATGAATTAAAATAAGTGTACATAAATTAAAGACTATAACACTTTAAAAATAATAAAAACATTCCAATATAAAAAAGAGGGCATGTTTGTGCTAAGTGGTCTGAGAAAGGATCATCAATTCAGTCCTCGCTATGCGCCTTCAAAAATTTATCTCTAGTGACCATTCTAATGGTCATACCATAAAAAATATCGAAAGGGAAGATCTTCATAAAAAATAGAATCGAATGGGCTATTAAGAGTTTTAAGCCCTAAAAGTCTTCTGGGGAGTATGATATCTTCCAAGATATATAGATTAGGTCTCGGATAGACAAACAAAATGAATTGACGTGACAACGTCTTAAATTAGGTTGTGGCTCGGAGTCACTCATGAAAAACTGTAACGCCCGCTCACGTCTGTTACGATGAGTCACCGAACGAGAGAGAGGCCCGCCGGACCGGCGAATGCCTTGCGTCTCTCTCCCACTCAAACATGATCGGTCCGCTGCGCGCGCAGCACTAGAGAATTAGGCGCGTTGAATCGGTGCGTGCTTGTGTCTATGTCTTTCTCGAGCGTTCTTGGCGTTGGAAAACCGAGAAAGCGTCATAATACAAGTTCACACGTGTGGTTAAAGTATCGTCAGCTGTGTCTGTAGTGAAAATGTGGAGTGCTTAGATTCGTCATTTACAACAACTACAACAATAAAGGTAAATAATTGTACACTAATATTTCATTATCGTAAACTATGATTGATTGATTAATTGTTAGATTGACACAAAAGTTGAGAAACTGAGTTTATAGGTTACGTCATACTATTGACAAATGTTGATAGTGTTAAGTAAATTATTAGTTTAAATCACTCTGCAATCAATCATAATTCAGTCGATTGAGAAGAAACAGCGCGTTTCAACTGCAAACAACTATTGTGCAATTTAATAATATTCATATCAATAAATATTCTACCGAGAAAAAGACGTTGTCACGTAAAATCTTCGCCCGTAAAACCGACTTTACAGGCAACCGATTTTTTTTTTTATGGTGAATTGGATTCATTCTTCTTTATTGATAATGTTTATCAGAAAATTCAACGCTTCTGGTCCGTGATGCAAAATGGAAATTTGAAAAACATATCCTACCTACTAACAAAAACATTCGCAGAATTTTGAAAATAATCTTTTTGAAAACGATTTCCGGAGTGGAAATCGAAACGTCAAACATTAGTTACTTAAAAAACGTAATTTTCATTACAATCAATTGTGGCTTAAACCCATATAAACATATTTACTGTAAAATTGTATGGGAATATTTAAAATTGCTAGTTTAGACAACTCAGTGTATAAAAGTCTTTAACATTATATTGTAGGTCTTTATATTTTTCGCCACACTAGTGACCCTTTCGAACAAATTCAGCCTCCCATTAGATGTTTATTGGAAGTTTGCAAGAGGTACACATTTTGAACATCTGATTTAAAATGTACTTTTATTTTATGCCATAATCATTACACAATACAAAAATTATTTTTAATCATTTGGAAATCAAGTCGTGTCACCAATAAATTTTACATAGTTACACTTAGAGCTCGCCTATTACAAAAAAAACTTTTTCTGAGTTCTATATCATTTTCCTTCAGTTTAATTTGTCAAAAACATGTTAAAAATTAAGAAACAGAATGTGTAATTCGGTTATATACTTCACTATTTTCCAAAATTAGTGCCGTCTATTGTGATCTTTAATTTCTGAAACCACAATGGTCGGTGTTCATTGTTTTTTCTGTATGAATTGTTAGTCTTTCTTTTATTATCTTTGTCACTATGGATTTATCTTTTGATATTGTCGGCAATATTCACCTGTTCCGTTATTATGGTATGGTTTTCTTCTCTAGATAATTTTTTAGTGTCTCAATACTTTATACACGTCTCTAACTATAAGATATTTGCATATTCCATCCTACTAGGCTGGTTTTCTCCGCTTTAATTTGTTTAATCTATAAACAATTCATCGACTATTGATTACTTGAATATCAATGACAAAATCTACATTCAAAATTTTCACACTTTGATTCCCGTTAAATAGACACGACAGAAAATTTGAAAACAGTATTTAATTCAACCTAGAAGTAAACTAACTTTGATAGCAAGCCTTGATTTTAAAACATACGTTTTAACTATCACACTGAACGGATATCTTCATAATTACTTATCACTAATTCTTTCAATATCAATCTCCTTAGGAAATACCTATAATCCATTTAATCTTGTACATACATCTACCTTACGAATATAGTACTGATGATCTCATTAAATCTTCTCCTATTTAAACAGTTTTTAATTTCAAAAGGTTTAAAAAAAGTTTGTCTATCCTGTATTAAGTTGTAGAAAGGATTACGATAAATCGCAATGGAACTCATTGTGATTGTTGTCACAAAAGAAACCTTAAACTCAGAATAATTATCTGTCATAGTTTATCAATAAATATTTTTTTTCAGAACCAGAAGTAAAAACTTCAGGTTCCATAATTGTTCATGCTTTGAATGCTGAATAAGATCCGTTATCAGTTTTTCTGCTTCTGTTGTAGTTTTAACTGCACTCATCCCTAGATCAAATCAAAACTAAAGGATCAATTTTTTTTTAATTTTTATTTTTTTATCTCGATCCAATATAGCCTTTTTATGAATTATTTTATTTAAGTATTAAAAATTAGTTATTTTAAATTGTGTAGTAACACTGCCTGAGTTACTCTTAGGTAGATTGAGTAGCTCTATCAACACAGCCGGTCCCGGCCGGGATAAAATGCATTGATTAGTGATCAGTGTAGTAGTGTCCGGGGGTCGGGAGACAAACCTCGGAAGCCCTGAAGAAGACATCAGAGAGGATTATATATATATATATATATATATATATATATATATATATATATATATATATATATATATATATATATATATATATATATATATATATATATAGACGAAGACGAAGTTGGAAACACCTGTGTAAACTTGAAATTAATAGCCGATTTCAAGCTGTTTTTCTGCTAAAACATAAAATATATACTTCGCGATAGAATTTAAAACGTTCATTATATATAATAATTCGTTAGTAATAAATAGGTACTGAACTGGACCCTCACAGAGAAACGGAAACGAGTAAAACCGGCAACAACAGGAATGAAGGGCATCGCCACTCGAAATCCAGTGGTGTAGTAATGTTCAGAATTACTACATATTGCCCACGAACTCAGTGTATTTCCAGAAGTAGATGTTCTATTACTTTATTAATTTTATAATCAACACTATCCATGGCTATCTGTTGATAAATATTGTATAATTCTGACTCCTTTCCAAGGTTTAAATTATTCTAACTTCGTTATCAAGGTCTACCTGCCTCATATCTTGCCTATGATGCTTTATATATAAAATATCTGAAAGACATGACAGTGAATAAGACAGCTTGGTTTTCAATATTTTTATTGATCTTTGTTACCATAGCTTACCTTTATTAAGAAAATAACGGTTAATGTTGTACATGTTTTCCCACTTCCATAAAAGTACGACGATTAATTTGTGAACTTATAGAAACTGGATTAAATGCTTTATTTCAAGTCAAAAAACTTAAATTTGGGATTAGACTGACAATATTTGTAACTTTTTAGATGCCACTAAAGGTGTAATTAAGTGCATCTAATAAGTTAACGTGTAATTAGAAAAAAGGAATTTTAATAAAAAGTATTAACCTTTTATTCCAGAACTCGAAATTTCTGTTTGTTATGTACTATAACAAATCTGAGATGTCAAGAGAGCCGAACGGTCAGTTCTTTATAGCATAGAAATCTTTATATCGCCAAATACAGTGTGGTAACTATTAGAAATTGTTTTTCCCGTTTTAAAATTTTGTCAAAATGAAGCCAATCAAATACATTGTTTAATAAATTTAAGAAATATATATATTTTTAATATAAATAGGGTTCTAATTTAATTTTAGATAATCTTTCATACATGTCACTTTTCATCCATCATCATATAACGGGGGTCCTACGGCGATTGCCGCTTCCCGCATTTCAGCCTCCATCTTTTCCTATCTCTCCAATCTCCCTCTTCTAAGCCTCTAGATTGCATTGTTTTTGTAATTTCTCTTCTCCAGGAATTTGGTGGTCTTCCCCTTTTCCTTCTTTCTGGCGGAACATACATTAAGGCTTTCTTTGGCCACCGCTCCTCCTCCATTCTCATCACGTGACCATACCATTGTAATTGCCTTCCTTGTATTCTATCTGAAAGAGTATCTCTAATTCCTGTACGGTTTCGTATTTCCTCATTCCTGATTCTTTCCATTCTCGATACTCGACATGACCTTCTAAGATAATCCATTTCCACAACGTCTACTTTATCTCGTTCATTCTTTGTCATCGTCCAACATTCGGCACCATATGTGGTAATTGGTTCTACAATTGCTCTGTATACGCGAAGTTTGGTATGCATCTTTATTTTATTAGACCACACTAATGAATTCAGTATTCGGATGCATTTTTTCCCTTGGGTTATTCGGTTTTGTACATCTATCTTAACTCTGCCATCTGCTGATATGATGCTTCCTAGATATTTATACTGGTTGAAGCCTTTTATGACTGCGTTTTCAAGCCTCAGATCTGTGGTATTTCCTCCAATTTTTAAATATTCTGTTTTGCTTATGTTTACAGTAAGCCCCCATTTGGCATATTCCTCAAATAATTTTCGATTCATATAATTTATATCTTCCTCATCGGTTGCAACCACCACCTGATCATCTGCAAACAACAATGTATACAGAGTTTCTTGTCCCACTTCGATGCCCATAAATCTACATTTATTTCTTCTATTCCTCAATGCTTCTTGGACGTATATTTTAAAGAGTGTCGGTGACAAACAGCATCCTTGTTTTAGGCCTTTAGTGACTTTAAATTCATTTGCGGTTCTGGTTCCAATTTTTACACAACTAACTGCATTTTCATACAATTTATATATCGCTCGGATATACGTCGAATCCAATCCGGACCTTTCGAGGACCTCAAACATTTTCTTTAACGGGACACTATCATATGCTTTCTCAAGGTCTATAAATACCAAATGGGTCTCTCTACTTCTTTCGACACGCTTTTCAATTATTTGTCGTAGGATAAATATATTATCAAGGCAGGATCTCCCGGTACGAAAGCCGCTTTGTTCTTCAATATCTTGTATCTGTCTTTCAACCCTCTTCTTTAATATTCTGCCGTACACCTCTGCCGTACAATGTCACTTTTCATTCTGAATTTTAATTTTTTCAACATTTTTACATATTGTTAATTTCCCAATCACGACACTTGTCAGTTATCATTTAAAAAAGCATTTAAGAGCCAGTATAAAAGTACATACTAATCAGTCTTTATGTCACCTGAGCACTCTCCAGATAGACGGGTGCCGAACCATAACCAAACCAAATTTAATGTGTTTTTTTTGGGATGCTTTTTTGAAAATTGTGGTATTTTTAAAATTTGATATAAGTTCAAAACATTTTTATATTTAAATAATTACTTAATTAACGCATTTATGCCCAGAGGGTCGATAACGACTCATGGCACTTAAAGGTCCTTCACGGCGAGTTGAAATGTGTAATTGGATATCTTTGTTTGTTTTACTCTTTATAAAAGTAGTATCTTTATTGATTAGTATAGACTAAACATTTGTACGACCAACTTGTGAATCGATAATCAAATTTAACTTTTGTTCATTTTTGAAAGCTGAACATGTACACAAAACACTATTGTTAATTGTATTGGATTATTTGATATTTTTAATATAAACAATGAAATTCAAACTATTTGGGTTGCTAACGACCCCTTGGGCACATGCCACATCATTTACGAAAATTAGAGTACTGTAATGTAGTAAGAAACCTCTTACTACAGCAGAATTATTGGACGACATTGAGCGATTGGGTGAATAGATATTTTACCATCCAATATATACATCTCACCACCCGATAATGATAGTGTCGATACTGATGAGGACTCTGGGGATAAAGATTGTAATGATCCAGAAGGCTAAGTTGACGACAGTTGTAGGTAAGTATATATTGCAGAGCCTATTCAAAGTGAATCTGCAGAGGAAGAGATTTTCTGCAGAAAAGAAAAAGGGGGATCAAAAAAAGTAAAGAAAGTAAAGAGAAATTGGAGCAAAACCATCAGTGACTTCGAAGTAAATGATAAAACTGAAAAATCAGATTTTGCTACAACTTATTTACCTCCCATATCATTATCGTCAGAGAGTGATCCAGTTGATTTTCTTGAAATCTTTTAATCGCCATCCATTGTCGAACATATCGTTAAACATACAGTGATGTATGCACCTCAAAATAATGCTAGGCTGGAACTGGGGACAAATGAAATATACACATTTCTAGGCATTCTTTACTTAAATGGATATGTACCTGTCCCACAAAGAATGTTTTGGGAACGATGGAAGATACGCATAATAATCTAGTTGCAAATTCTATGCGTCGAAATCGTTTTAAAGAAATTTTCAGATACATTCATGTAGCGGACAATAACAATCTACCAAAAACGACAAAATGGGGAAATCGAGACCTTTGATGGATATGGTTAATGACAATTTTGTCAGATATGCCCCAAACCACCCAATTTCTCCATTGATGAATCTATGATTCCCTACTTTGGCAGGCATGGTTGTAAGCAATATATAAAGGGAAAGCCAATTCGTTTTGGTTACAAAGCCTGGGTTTTAGCTAC
Organism: Diabrotica undecimpunctata; assembly: GCF_040954645.1. NCBI lineage: Eukaryota > Metazoa > Arthropoda > Insecta > Coleoptera > Chrysomelidae > Diabrotica > Diabrotica undecimpunctata. Next base: position 23,682,357 of record NC_092806.1, on the reverse strand, counting down.
AACTAGCGGACATTGCGTGAATTTGGATATTTATCAAGGAAAAAATCGAATCTTTTAGTGATAGATACTCTTTTAATTTTTTACTTCTCATTTAATGTCTATATTTTATTAGTTTACAGTTTTTAATTTAAACCTGCTTAGAGTAAATATATGATACTAGAAACGAATTGATCGAGAGTAGTGAATCGATGTAAAGAACCGCTATTTTGTGACGCTACCCGTGATGACGCCAACTGGTGGCGCTAGTTCCGTGGTGCGCGCCTGAGCATTTTACTGTAGAGAAAAAAGTAATACAACGCCAATGTAGAAGCTTCGCTTCAAAAAATAGACTCAAAAGGGAGAACCGGCTCCAAAGAAGGATAGGACCCCTTAAGGGAGTGGAAGTAAAATAAAAACGCCTCCTTCTTGGTTGCTCCATCTGGCGGTTCATATCAGTTTTATTGTGCAGTAGCTACATACGAATAAAGACAAAATAAAATTTGGTCTAAAAAATATATAAAAAATTGGTTGAAATCGGTTGATTACTTCAAATTTTACAGGAAGTTTCCAAATCAAAACGCGTAACGTTGTTTATACATAATAAATTTGAAACTTATTAACCATTAAAATAGGGGAACGGATAATGAGACATCTAATATATTCAGCAATAAAACGAATTTTTTTAAATACTTTTTATATTTCTTATCAAAACCTAGCCCACATTTAGAAGAAAAAAAAAACAAAATATTCAATTTAAAATTTGTAACAAAAATTAACACAAAATTTGTATAAAAGACTATAAATAAAGATTCGCATAAAGTCATAAAAATTACGAAATAGAAAATGGTTTTGAGAACGACAATCAGTATAAATGTTTGATTAAAAAAAGATATGACACACTAAACCTGATTCTTGGTGTTATCCTTTATAAAATTTAAAAACACATCAACAAATTCAATCAAACAGTTGTGTCCAACGTGGAAATCGCTATTTATCCAAGAAATATTCTCCCGCAACACAATATTTTTCAATATTCAAACAATACATTACTAAACAGATTTTTAAAGAATGTAAATTTTACATTTTCATACAACACATATTATATATTTAATCTGATAATATTTGAAATTCTAATTAACAAAAATTGTTATACACAGGAAAAACATATTAATTTTAATTTCACGTGGAAGTATTGAGATACAAGGTATTCTGGCTGTAAAAATAGCTTAGTAAGGGTGGATTTACACGGTGCATCTTTTCCTCCAACTTAACGCTTGCATCTACAAAGCAGGAGAAGGTATTTAACTGCGCATGCCACAGAAAAGCGGCAAATTGTGATGCGAGGCGTTGAAGGTACTTATCACACCGACTAGCGATCCATTTGCCTCTTCACATTCTACACGTATGTCCGTTTACTATTAATTTTACCTAAGCTGGTGGCACATACTTCAAAGTGATTTGTAAAGATTAAATGGAAATTTATTGATTTTTTATTTTAACCTTCGAAGTATTTCATTTAATTAATTTGTTGATGTAAAATATAAAAAAGGAGGTTGCAAAGAATGTTTGTCTCTTGCCTCTTTATGCATGCAACAACACACGAAAAAAGACACTGTGTAAAGGCACCGTAATGGTTATATTCCTACTATTTTTTGAAGAAACATTTTGTATATACAAGATATAGCGCCACCTCATTTTTAATGTAATAATAAGAAATTCCTTAAATGTTTCTAAACTTCGTAGCGCGAATTTCACCCCATAGAGTGTTTTGTGTAGCATGAAATCATGTATTCTAAAAGAATAAGTACATAATCGCAAAGCATAACCAAAGAGAGAAAAATACAATACTTGAGTCAAGTGTTGATAGGTGAAAGATATGAATTACTCCAAATCAGATTGGAAGGTAAAGTGAAGGGCAAAAGATCAGTTGGAAGACGCCAGAACTCGTGGTTGAAAGACCTGAAGAGATGGTTTGACCGCTCATCCACAGAAATCTTTCGTGCAGCAGTTTGCAAAGCTACAATTGCATTTGGATCGCCAACCTTCGAAACGGGACGACGCAATAAGAAGAAGAATAGTAAAGAGTTGTACACACACACTTAACCGAACCGATCGGCAACTGAACGCACCACGCCGATACGCAATTTAATGAATTTGTGTATTCAAATGAATCAACGCGTATTTTGTACTGTAAATGCGCGTTCTGACATTTAATTCCGGGCTGTAGCGGTACGTTCCGTTGCCGGCCGGTTCTGTTAAGTGCGCGCGTTCCTTAAAACCGGCCATGGTGGATGTACCCAAGCGGCTGGTGGCATTTCAATATCTATATGCGTGAGAAATGACTGCAATATATGCATCTCAATACTTTGTATTTTGATCTCCAATTATTAAACAAGAAATTCATATTTTAAGCTATAGAACCTGCAGGTAAAACAATACCCACTCTTTTATAATCACGCTACATAATTATATTATAAAAAACAACAGCAGATATAATTAATAAAACATTTAATTGAATTAAAATTACATATTAATTGCGGTTTTAGATGAACACATCTTCAAGTAAGTCTTATTTTTATCAACTTGCACGATTCAAATTAATTAGTGATGCGCGATTTCGAGATATTTCTACAATCAAGCAATTATTATCAGCAAAAATTGCAACCGAATCACCTATCGAGTCGCTGCCGGCCTTAAGGTTGATCTGCACCCCCCAAAAGACAAACCATACATTAAAAAAAAATTGAAAAAATTTGAGAAAATATATGTGATCACTAGAAGTATTTTGACAAATTTTGGACAAACTCCATGTTTTCGTTTCCGAATAAAATCAGAAAAACTACTTTTTTCCAAGTATAAAGCGGGAAAACCAAACATACAATTTTGTTAATTTTATTACAGCATAAATATATAATCCTAAGAAATGTTTATGAATTTTTTGAAAATTTTTGAATGTACAGTTTTGCCACAATAGGAAAAAAATATATGTTTCGGCTTATAATAAAGCTACCGGTAAGAAACCGGACAAAATTTAAATAACAACATATAGAAAACTGTAAAAGTGAAAAATATTTGTAATAAAACGCTGAATATTTTTTCCGGATTGTGCCACTTTAATAGAATTTCCTAGAAAAGCGGTGACATTATCCAGCGGTAGTAATTTGTTGTTATGTGACGAGTGTACAAAACTGGTCTTTATGGTGATCAGATCTATTATTTATTACTTGAGAAAGCTTCAATTAACGTTTAGTCTGCATGAGATTGACGAAAATTTTCTGTTTATCCTTTCAGTGCGACGTACATCAGTATTAAGTTTCGTGCCACCTATATGAAGCACTTGTTGGCAAATAAACTCGTGTCACATCCTCAATACGAACCACACAAACAACGATAATATAGCAAACAGCAATATAACTACGAATAGTTATATGTAACTAACCATTCTGATGCTAAGGACAAGAAAATTATCGCTTTCACTTACAAAATTAATGTTAGCAATAGTGATTATATGAATAACATTAGTATGAAGTAAAGCTTCATTTTTTACTTATTTGATGAAAATTTCGTCGTTTTCAATAATCCAGAAATAGTTGTCTTCTTTTTTTTTTAATTTAAAAATGTTTACTGCTATTCAGAAAAAGTATGTTCCATGTTGTTTTTGTAACATCGCCTTTGTAGGAAACTTTATATTTAGGTTATTTGACGAGGCCAAATTTCGGTTTCTGGCTAGGTTACTACTTTTGTCGTCATCGTAGTCAATATCCTTGTAATGATATTCAAGATACCAATATATTGCAAATATTAAATTTACATCGAGCAATTTGCGTAGTAGATGATACAACGCCGCTTAAACTGAGGGAACAAGAAATGTGCATAAACCACCTGGCTAAGCAATAAAAATGCGCACCTGGATGAGTAAACCTCTGCATGGGCGACATCTCAATGAGATCAGCCAAGAATATGTCGACAATACAGCGTCGAACTATTGGTTGACATCAGGAAAGATGTTTCCCGAGACTGAGGGTTTCCTACTGGCCATTCAAAATCAGGTTATTCCAACTACAAATTACCTGAAATATATTGTTAAAGGTCCTCAAGTCCAAAATGGCAAATGCTGATATGGATGCCAAGCCCAAGAAATCATCCAACTGATTATAAAGAACGCCATGACTTAGTAAGGAAGATTATCCACCAAGAACTAGCTGACAAACTGGGACTTCTCCAAACCGACCATCTTCCTTATTATCAATACGTCCCTGACAGAATGCTTGAAAATGACAACTACAAGCTATACTGGGACCGCACTGTGCTCACAAACCAACCAGTGGCACATAATAGACCGGATCTCATACTAGTTAATAAACTTACTAGGCAAACAACACTTATTGATGTGGCGATACCCAACACCAATAATGTAAGTGTTAAATACAACGAAAAGATCGCCAAGTACAGAGATCTAGCAATACAAATCAGAAGGAATGGAGACTGGAAAGTACCCAGAAGGTACTTATTATTCTATCTACTAATGTGTTATTCCCAAAAACCTCATAGAGAACATAAAACAGCTGGGTCTGAATGAACATCTCTATAAGAGCATGCAGAAAGCTGTACTCGCGACGTCCAGATGTGTACGAAAATTTTTGGGAGATACTCCAGCATACCAAGTCACCTAGGGCTCGATAACACGAAAAATTCTTTTGATACCGTAGCTATTTGGGATGAGTGAATTTTCCCCTTAGAGAGAGTGTGAGCCGTATAAATAGTTGTCATTTTTTTTTATTATTTAAAAATGTTTACTGCTATTCAGAAAAAATATGTTTCATGTTGTTTTTGTAACATCACCTTTCTAGGAAACTCTATATTTAGGTTGTTGGGCGAGGCAGAATTTCGGTTTCTGGTTAGATTACTACTTTTACCAATATATTGCAAATAATAATCCCCTATCTTGCACGTATGAACTCATATACATAAAAAATAGGTGAAACCACATATTTGCACAGTAATAGATAGTGGACCACTTCGATGGTGTTCTTCACCAAGGTAGCATTTGATTAAAAAGCGTTGAATACAAAATGGTCTTTTTGTGATTCTGCCAGATAATCTTATACCTTATGGCATAGTTGTGAATTTTCGTCAAGTACGAAACCTCAGAATACATATTTTACTAATTGCATCTGATATTTAACCTAAGGTAACAAGCGTGTACTCATAGATCAGCGGTTTCAGATATTTTTGTAGGATTATACAACTTTATAACGTCTCGACTGACTACAGTTATGTATATACTGGTTCGGGTGTGGATATTGATGTGTATGTGGTAGATTTGAAGTTAAAATGAGTCAGCTACGATCGATTTCGTATAATAACAACCGAATACTATCAATATTTCTAAACGATTGATTAGAACTACTAGTAATCGTGCATCACTAACATGAATGGTGCAACTTAACCTCTATTTTTCGGGACTAGAAAACAAAACAAATTAAGTTCGACATCTTAACACATTCTATTTTATTATTGATTGATAAGAAAATTATATCAATTTACTATTTTTATTGGGAATAAGCCACAATTTTAAAATAAGTTATATATATATATATATATATATATATATATATATATATATATAATAAAAATAGTAAATTGCATTAAGATGTCACAAGAAAATAGCTTGAGAACAAAAATTGTATCAAATATATATCCTAAAAAAATCTGTTGTGTGCAATACTCCTATTCCTTAAACAATATTCAGATTAATTGTATATTTTTTTCATTAATTTCTCTTTAATTCGAAATGTGCTGAAAATTATATTAAATATTAACATACAACTAAAAATATCGAAAGATCTTGTCAAAATACAATAAAAAATGTCAACCAAGCAAACTTGCTTAGAATGTAGGGTCACTTCATTGCCAAAATAATGGAAATATCACTCAAAACATCATTTTAAATTCTTAGTAGTTTAAAATGTGTACTACAATGACCAAGAAAGTTTAAGTTAAACCAAGTAAGGATGAAACGAGTTTAGATTGGTTTCAAGATTTTTTTATATTATTTTGATACAGCTTTCGATCGAAAAGTCAGAAAGTTAAATAAGTATTGTATTTATTTTTTAATGGTATGATCTCATTTGCAAATCACACATTACTCAATAAATCTCGGACTTGACATTTAGATTTTGCCACTAATAAAAAGACCAACTGTCAAATGTCACTTGTCAACATTTTAGCTTAATCATAGTATGCATTTAGAAGTTACAGTAATTTGAATTACACTACTTTGCAATTTTCGACGTTACAAATCGGTTTTGATAAAGCAATGCTTTGTGATGGGGAAAATACTGGTCGGGACAGCAATAACTTGATAAAGATTATTCAGACTTTACTGCGTTAGGAACAACTGTTAAGAAGTTCTATACTGATTTTACACGACGTCATATACACATAATTTTAACCGATTGTAAATTGAAGTTACGTCTGTTAGCAAAGAAGTTGAAAATATCAAAAAGTAGTAGAATGAGAACGTTGTGTTCAAAGTGTAGATCGCGTCGATGATTTAGAGCGTTATTTCTAACTGTTTCAGTGAATTAACATAAATTTTAGCGCGCACATGTGACAATGGATTAAACATGGATCTATCATTTTAGTCCGAAGTCAAATCGACAGTCGGCTTACTGGACAGCAGCAGGTGAAATATGTACAGTGCGACAAAAGAAATAAATATCAGCAAAGATTATGTTGATAAATAATGACTAATTTGACCAAAAGTGGTTGTTTTATTAGTTGAGTCCAAGACTTATTGGGTGAAGAGTTAAGATTATTACAATTAAATGGAAGATCAATTGTGGAGCAGGTCAATCTGCAGAAACTTTGATTAATAAATTTCGCAGATTTTGAAAATTATAATCCTCCTATATCACGTTTTATTCTATAGCAAAAATTATTGTTCAATCTAGTATAATGATGAAATGATTTTGAATAAAAATTCTTTCGTTAGAAGTGAGAGATCAAAATCACACAAATAAATACTGGCAAAAATTTAGTAAATTAATCAGATCTACAGATTTATTACCTATGCAAAATTAAGGTAAACTAAGAAGTTCCCTATGTTATATGTTTGCAGCATAGGACTTTGAGTGAGTTTTTATTGTTTTGATATAATATTGGAAGATACAAAATCGTTACCTAATTTAAGATGTAGAAATATTTCATTGTGTCTATTTTTCTATTTTCGTTATTTGTTCTGTGACAAATCTTCTGATTATTGTTTTATAGTGAAAACTTTTATTTTCGAAACGTTTCTCTCTTAAGCGGCAAACATATAATATGAGGAGCATTTCCTTATTCTGGAGATCATCATAAATGAATGAAACACGCGATAATAAAAGAAAAACCAAGAAGCAGGTCATATTAATCGTATCACCTGAGTATTCACTTACTGAATTTTAACCAATTACACCTTTGATATTTGTACCCGAGAACTATGGACAAATAGCGACTTTTCAAAGATTATTCAACGCCGTTGCGCATAGTATGGACGCTGCTATCGATAGTATTCAACAACTGTCCTTTATAATGAAGCAATCTATGAATTCAAACGCATCGTCATATTCTCAGCTACTACCTGTTGGTTTAGGCGTTTTGTCTTTTGGTCCCCAAACTCTGATCGTGCAGTCGTCCGATACCGATACTAACATATGGTGGTAGACGGGGTTCCATGATACGCAATTCACGGTTCGAGTGTGGCCTTGGAGGGTAGCTATCGGTTGTTCGTTACGTATATGCCATATGTACACCTAGAAAATAAAAATGACACACAAACGTTAAAAAATATGCTATATATATTGCTTGGCACTAACACTTTTCAAACTATACCTTAAAGAAGAAATCAAGACAATGGTCTAGTCTAGACCTAATAAACTGTTAATAGCGGGAATAAGTTGTAACGATATGTCAGCGCCTCGTACACATGCATCCCCACTAGAAATTCCTCTTCCATCGATGTGCGCTAGAGGAGATGGAAGGCCTTCGACCGTATAAAAGAGCAGGCGCCGCGAGAGAAAGGAGAGTTCCATCGGAGTATTGATCTGACAACTCCGCTGGCCCTAGGGTATTGACTGAAGGGCAACTGCTTCTGCTAGAGTATTATCTAGTGGCAGTTCTGTGCTCGGTCTTGGGAGTATTGATTTGAGACATACCTACCTATTCCCTCCTCTGTCCAAATACGGATTAGGCACCATCACTCAGACGATGCCTAATCAGCAACGACAGACACAGACTCAGTAGCAGGTGCCACGACGGGTACGTCGTGGATATACCGCCTGTCCAAAGAGTAATTGCAGTGCAAGGCCGATACGGTCGGCTTAGATTTCAAAGGAACCGCCGAAGATCTAAGACCAAGGCTAAGATACTTTTTTAAAGATCGCGCAGAACCTGCAGGTACGTTCCCAAAAGTCAATTCTTCCAAAGAATCTGAACCCGATATACTAACCCAAGAAATGTCAATTATCAGAAGACAATTACAAGACCTAACAATACCGAGACAAATGTCGCAAGCAGAGTTATTAATCAAGTACGAAAGTGGAACACGCACTTCGATAAAAAACATTCGGACGCAGTAGACTTTATAGAAAGGATAGACGAATTAAGCTTAGTCTACGAGATCGTTAAACAAGATCTTCTAAGAGCGTTGCAAAACTTCCTAGGGGACCATGCGTTGCTATGGTACCGAAACAACAACAGAAATTTGAAGTCATGGACAGACTTCAGTGAGGATTTTAAGAAAGCTTTCTATCCCAGAGGATATTCGCTAAACTAGAGGAGCAAATCAGAAATAGAAAGCAAAAGCAAAACGAGTCAGCGGATAGATATATCACAAACATTTAAACATTAATTAGACGGGAAGGATCTTTTTCCAAAGATCAAAAACTGGAACGAATATATAGGAAATATGCTACCGGAAGATAAACTTTATATTCGCCGCCGAGACTTTGAAGATTTAACTGACTTACAAGACTTAGCCCAGGAATATGAAGCGATAGAAGACACCAGGAACGTACAGCTCCAAGAGAATACGATGCCAAAGACACGTGCTTTAGATGCAAAATGCCAGGTCACATCTGTAAAAATTTCAAAAATCCATGGAAAAAATTCTGTTCAGGTTGCGGCAAAGATGGAGTTTACAGCAGTGACTGCTGTATAAGGCGTCAGGGAAACGAATAACAGACTGGAGAAATAATGAGTCGTCGCAGTCTGTGGAACAAGATTCGACTCCATTCGTTCTCTCCGTTACACAACCAGCGAACAACGACTTTGGACTTTTTTCATCATTAAAAATCGGGCATAAAACTTACAAAGTACTAATTGATACAGGGACTATTAAAAATTATGCCGGAGACACAATAGCACAGGCATACGAGGACTCTCTAGAAAACTATAGCGGGAGAACAAAAGTAGCGAACGGTTCATCGATGGAAGTAAATAAGAAATTAGCTAAAGACTGCGAGATCGAAAATTTACAGAACCGAGAAACATTCATTATATGCCCAGATTAACAGTAGACACTATACTCGGAGTAAATTTCTTAGGAAAAATTCTATCGAACTTAATTTCGATCGAGATATAAGTACACAACATACGCAGCTTCGAGAAGAAACTCGGAACACGCTTTGAAGGACACTACTCAAAATACGGATCTAGAAGGATTCGAAGAGAAGAGAAGGTGACAAAGAGAAAAGAATTAAGGGAATTCGAGAAAGTAAGAGGACCCACCAACTTAATCAAACGCGAAATAAAGTTAAAGAAGAGATGCCACCCCGTCAAGCAGCCGTATAGACGGCACAATCCTGTCAAATCATCAACCAAGAAGTGGACAAGATGTTAAAGGAAGCAACTATCGAACCCTCCACAAGTGGTTGGAGTTCACAGATTGTACTAGTTAAATAAAAGACAACTCGTACAGATTTTGTATCGACTTTCGAAAGGTCAACGAGTTATCACATAAAGACCCATATCCGTTACCCAGAATATCGGAAATTCTGGATAGACTTAAAGAGGCAAATTTCATTTCTACCCTTGATCTAAAACAAGGTTACCTTCAAATACTTCTGGATGAGACAAGCCAGCCAGCAACAGCATTTAACGTACCCGGAAAAGGCCACTTTCAATTTAGAACTACTCCATTTGGCCTGCACTCATTTCGAACGCATACTGGATAAAGTAATATCTCCCGATATAGAGTTCGCATTCGCCTACCTAGCCGTTGGAAGAGAACTGATATCTAGGCCGCTGTGTGCTTCGCTTCTTGTGCTTGGTGCTGTGCGTATACAAGTGGGCAGGGTTTTATTCGTCAAATTAGTTGCATGTTTGACATCTACGTTTTTTTTGTAGAGTTGGTTTCCATACATGGGCGTCCCCTCTTGTATTTCATTTTTTTGGATCGTTTCAATTTCTATTACTTCCCTGATTACAGGTTTTGTCCCATTTTCAACGTTATTTGATTCAAGTGTTTATTTTATGTCCTCTGCTTATGACATATTGGGCTATGGATAATCTTTTCTAATTATCTCAATAAAACAATGGCGGTACCCGGTTACCTTTAATATGGAGACCTATCCTCAAAACTCCATCCCCTACGCCACTTCCCACACAAAAGAACATTTCACTATCGACGATATGTCTGTTTAATAAGTTTTGAGATTCGATTAAGAGAGGCCATTGCTACTGGCATAATTTTTTTTTGTTACGTTGGTACACTCATCATATGAACTTACGTGAAGTTTTATTTAAATCTGTCAATTCATTCTTTGTTTACAAGCCATTTAGTATCGAAGTGTCACAGTATTTTTTTACAATGGAAAAATCAAGTATGGTGCAGTGATTGAATTTTTATTTTTGGAAGGTTTAAAAGCATGTGAACAAATGTTGAAAGTGTATAAGGACTCTTCGCCTTCAATTAGTACAGTAGAAAGATGGGTTACTAAATTTAAACGTGGTTGTACAATCCTTGAAGACTATCCACGTCAAGGACGTCAAAAAACAGCAACAACACCAGAAATCGTAGAAAAAATACAGGATATCGTATTGGAAAATCATTGATAAACTGAAACATATTTAGTAGAAGCCCTAGGCATCTCATTGGGGAGTGCAAGCAATATTTTGACTTGATTATTGCATTCGCTAACAATAAAACAAAAACACATTCAAAGCGACTTTCTCAGCAACATTCAGAGTATTTTCGAAAAGATAAAGTGGATTTTGTACGTCGATTCATCACAACGGATGAGACTTGGGTTATGATCCTGAATCACAAGAGATGTGAACCTGGTTCTTCGTCTTCGAAACGAGTTTGAGTCCAGAAATCGACGAATTAAGAAGGTGTTAGTATAAGTTTTTTGGGATTCGAAAGGAATTTTGTTTGTGGATTACTTGCAAAACGGCAAAACAATAAATTAGACCAGATGAAAACATTCTTGAAAAAAGGCCCGGTTTGCAGAAGAAAAAAATCCATTTTCATCAAGACAATGTACCGTGGCATATAAGCATATTGACAATGGCTAAAATCCATGAATTAAAGTTCGAATTGGAGCATCCACCGTATTCACCCGATTTGACCCCTCGCGACATCCATATGTTTCAATACTTAAAAAATTCATGCATGGAAAGCGTTTTTCATCTAATTATAAGGTTATAACAGCTGTGGAAGTGTATAACGAATAATAAAGTGCATTTCAAACCACAAAATTGTGTTTTTCTTATCGAAACGCAAAACTTATTGAACAGCCTATTAGATGTACCTTTTCCGAACAAAAGCAGTAGCAGTACAGTGAAGAGAATACTACTGTAGTAATCTAGAGTCTCAAGAGACTGAGACCTCGCGGTCTAACCCAGAGACTGAGTAAGTTTGATATTAATTTTTTCTAATAATATTATTCTTATTTAAAAACAAAGTTCCTGCCAAGTTAAGTTTTAAAATGTACCGAGTATATGAAGTAATCAGGAAATTATAAAACCATTTATATAATAGGAAAAATAATGTAATACCCACAAATTTCCAGACAAATCAAATCAGTAAAAAGTTAGACATGCTACTAAATCATAGGATATGATACCAATTCTGCAGTCACTGATAGAAATTTATATTCGTAATATTTCAAAATATAATAAACACAATGTAGTATGTTATTTCTTACCTGATTATCCTCGCTGCCACTCGCTATAAAATCTTGATTAACTCCACCAAAGGTAGAGTGTATTGTAAAATGTCCCTGAGTTACTCCCTGATATCTTCTTACCAGACATCTATCGTTTAAATCCCATAGATGAACACCCTGAGTAGCGACATTCAAGAGTGCCAATCTGTCTTTCTTATCGACCGTGAAAGACATTATTGGATGATCTTCTTGAATGCTAAAAATTGGAAAATACAAAAACATAAATGCCAATTTGATAAAACTTTTTAAACTTAAACTAGTATATACATACTCGCATAAAATATTATCAATTATAAATGAAGGGGCATGCGTCCAATTAGAACTGTAGTAGAAATAGTAATGAATTAAATTTTTTTTATTTCAAATCCTTTATAAAAGGTATATAATAAAATGCCCAAACGGGCTATATCACAATTACATTACGGAACGTTTTCGGAAAGTTAATTTCTATCATCAGTGTAACAAAGTATACATGCTATGAGCCACTAAAATATATGGGTAAAAACCCGTTAAATGTTCTTAATTTATAGTTATGTTACATTATATGTTATTACAAATTAGGATGTTCAAGTTACCGTTGAAATTGGTAACATGGCGACGTATGGCTCTACATAGGTTACATGGTCCTGAGACAAAGTGTCTTCGAGGACCTGTTGATAACAACTTTGTACAGTTGTTATTAAGTTATCCACTAACCATCGAGAGTGGCGAGATTACAGTACCATCGGTATATAAACCACCAGGAGAATCGTTTAGCTTCTCAGACTCATAATTTCGAAAATCAGACAGTTGGTCATAGGGAATTTCAATAGCCACAGCACCTTTTAGGGATATAATGATACCGATAATAATGGACGATTGGTAGTGGATTGCTGCATCAAAAGAGTCTATTAACCAATTCCAAACCTAAACCTATAGAAATGGAGGTTTATGCAGCAATAAGAACTACAAAAATTCCCTTAAGCAGAAGATTCAACGTTAAAAAGGCCACATGGATAAACAATAAGCAATAAAAACAACAAAAATTCCCTTCCGCTGAAGATTCAACATTAAAAAGGCCACATGGATAAACTTCGTTGAGGAAGTAGAGGTGACCATCAATAATCTGAGCCCTATTCAGAGAACTACATCTTTGTGGCACAATCAAGAGAGTATCAAGGCGATACATACCCAGAGGTTGCAGACAGCATTTCATACCGGGTCTTTCTGAGGGGTCAAAAACCATTCTGGCCAAATCCGAAAGACTATACAGTCAAAACCCACTCAACGAAGAAACAATCCTCAGCGAACAAAGTCAAACAAAGTGGATGGGCAGTTTGGACAAAATTTATACGACACAGTAGTAAAATAGTATGGAACTTATTAAAAAGCTCAGTTGTGACACCACTGAGACCAGCCAACCCTATAAAGTAACGCTAAATTAAGAAGCTCACCAGCTTCTATTAAATGGAAACCCCAGCCGTGACACTCAATAATTGGGTGTCACGCTAGACAGGTTGCTGACATCTAGACACTAATGCGAGAAAACAAGACATAATGGCTGCCAGAAACATCCTCAGAAATGCTTTCTACTATTCTGAGTCAGAGTTTGTAGTTGCCTTGAATTCTCTTGTGTTAATGTCAACTTTCTTATATAATATTCTGAATTCTTTCTCTCTTTTAAGGTTTTCTATATATTTAAGTTCCTTATTTAATTGGTTTTGTTTCTTTCTTTTGTGTATACTCTTTTCTATTCTTCTCTTTGTCTGGTAATGCTCTACAGCTCTTTTAATTCTTTGGGTAAGCATTTTTTGTAGACTTCATTTGATCTCTTGTTATTCCTGCATTCATGGTCAAACCAATGATTTTCGCGGTTACAATTTTCTGTTCCTATTTCATTTTTGCTGCTGCTTCAATGTCTTCCTTTATGCTGGTCCAGTAGGAGTCTATATCTTTCTGGACTTCTTCGTTTACATTTTGATTCCTTAGACTCATGTCGAATACGTGAATAATAAATAAATATAATGAAGATTTTTGGAATATTTAATTTCAGTTTAATATTTATCTTTCACTTACATTTGCTGATCAGTCATTTCTTCGAAAATGTAGCCTCTTATTCTATGATGAGTATCTGATGCTAATACAGTTTTACCATCCTGACGACACCACAAGCCGTTTACTCTGACGCCCTCCCAAGAGTCCAAAACGTTTCCTTTCAAATCGCATTGATAAAAATGTCCTCGTACGCCTCCAACCTGCAAACAGCAAAAAAAATTAGATGATAACAATAATTAAGTTTAATTAATTACCTAAATACCGGGTGGTGAATCGCCAAATGGGCCGTAGGAAACTCAACGGGAAATTCTAAATTGTTGAATTCCTGCTTCCCTAATTATTTTACATCAAAAGTTATAAAAAACTTTTTATAGAGGAGTGAAATCTGCTTTAAAAACAAGTGTTAAAATTGTTCTACGAACTAAGCGTACTCCAAAATTTTGCAAAAATACAATATATTTTTCAGGCTACCCCTTAAAGTCAGGCCACAGGCGGTACAAGAATGTGTATGACTTGTTGCGTTTGATCATATTGATGTTTCTGATATTTGACAATATTTGAATTGTCAATATTTTTATTTTATGATTAAATTATAAACAACAAATTTTCGCAAATAGTACTACTACTGGTTAACAATAAATAGTATTTTGTAAGCAATAAATTATATTGTTTACAAAGCAATAAAGTTGATGAAATGTACTCAGTTCACGAAAAATCGCGATAATGCTATATTCAGGCAATAGTGCGCTCCAATTAAATTTCAGGTTATACAACAATTCAAAGAATTTCAATATAGTTTACTGTGATCCTAAAAATAATTTATGATAATTTCTAAACATAAAACTATAACAAATGTTCAAACAACAAGCCATTTTGTACTAAGCAGTATCCCAATCGATTGTAAAATTCTCGTCTAACATTAGCCAGAACACGTGGCGTTATTTTTGCACACTCTTCAATAATTCGTATTTTTAATTTTAATGCTTCTATATCTGTAAATTTTTGGTCAGAATTATTTTTTGATTTTAGATGCCCCCAGATAAAATAATCGTTTGGAGCTAGATCTCCCGATCTCGGGTGCCACTTAATGTTACAGTCAGGTTCAATCAAACAATTATCAAAGCTGTTTTTAAGGAATTCCTTAACCACCCAGTTATTGTGCGCAGGGCATCCATCCATTTGAAACCAAATTTCTTCTTCATTTGGAGCTATTTCTGCAAGTCTAGGTAAAATCTCTTCTTGTAGCAAGTCTAAAAACTTTTTTGAAATTAAATTTTCCTCATAGAAAAATGGTCCAATAATATTGTGTTCAAATATTCCTAACCAGACATTTATTTTTCGACGATATTGGGTATGGCTTTCAATAATATCCTCAGGCTTTCCTGTCGACCAAATCCTATAATTTTGAACATTTGGTTCATTATTTAATGTAAATGTATATTCATCACTAAACAAAATGTTTTTTTTAAATTGTCTATCTGCATTACCCCTCTCTAAAATTTCATAACAAAATTCCGCTCGTCACTCAACATCTCCTTCCTTAGTTCTTGAAGACATTGAAATTTATATGAACGGAAATTATTCATTTTCACAAAATTTTTAAGACCGTGGAATTATGAATATTAAACTGGTCTGCAATGGTCCGAGAACTTATTTTAGGATTTTCTACAACTGCTGTTAATACATTTATTTAATTTTGAGTTTCTAAATTTCTTGGTACCTCAGCAATATTGTTTGTACAGGTGCAATTAGAAATCACGGTCCCAGTATTTTAAAAATGCTGTAAAATCCTTTGAATTGTTGAATGACTTGGAATTGGTTTATTGCGATATCTTATGCTAAATAAAGAACTGACAATTCGCACACTATTGCCTGAATAAAACATTTTTATTATTGCTACTTTCCCCTCAACTGAATACATTTTTAATCAACTTTATTGTTTTTTAAACAATAAATCACAAAATAAAAATTTTGGCAATTCAAATATTGTCAAATATCAGAAACATCAATATGACCAAACGCAACATGTCATACACATTCTTGCACGGCGTGTGGCCTGAAAAATGTATTATATTCTTGCAAAATTTTGGAATACGTTTAATTCGTAGAACAATTTTAACATTTGTTTTCAATACATATTTCAGTCCTCTACACATAGTTTTTCTTGACTTTTGGTGTAAAATAATTAGGGAAGCAGGAATTCAACGATTTAGAATTTTCCACTGGGTTTCCTATGGCCCATTTGACGATTCACCACCCTGTATACTTTATATATACAGCATCGGAAAGAATTTAAGGTAGGTATGCGCTTACTACGGTAGGAAATGAGAGAAACATATTTAGAAATGAGAGAACAATTTCCGAAGTGTAAATTGAAACGTCAAACATATTTAAAACGATATATGTAGCTATATAAATTGGCCGGGCCACTATTCGCGATTGAAAACAAAATATCTGACCTCTGGCGGAATAAATTTAAACTACTAAAAGTGGTATAAAAAAACCAGACAGCTGTTGATTTGAATAGAATTATTAAATTTTTTTAGTAAATTTCAGCATTATGATTTCGTTAAAGTATTTTAAATCAAATCGATATTGTTCTATTCCTCATTGATTTCATGGAATCAAATGAACTATCTTACAATAGAGTCAAGTTCAAGTTATTTATGTTAATATACAATAAAGTACTTACATATGTCAAAAATTAGTATAAAATAAAAATTAACATATTAAAAACAAGGCATAATATAAAATAATGCATATATTAGTTAAGACAAACATCACACAGAACATTATACTCTGGGTTACCAGGTATACACAAAATAGGATTCATCAATACACAAGCCAGATCCAAACATTAAAGTTAAAATTTTAAAATTCACCACTTGAAAACTGCTTCCCCTTCAACCAATGGTCTCTTTGCTTCACCACAATACTCAAAAATATCATTAAGGCTAATTTTCATTATAACTCGTCTTAAACCAAACTAAACATGCAAAAGTAATGGTAAACATTGTTATGTTTGTTTATACCATTTATATCGGCCATGACACTGCAATCGACCTGCCCTCTACATTCAGTTTTAATCGCGAATACCAATTCATTTCGTAGGCATGTTTCTGTAAGCCGTAGCGTTGCCAGGTCATCGAAGTCAGAAAATCATATGCCGTTGTTCAAATTATCGTATTTTATAGTACCGATTATTGTACTCACTTATATTCTATTGAACACAACATTAACAAAGTAGAAAAAGTAATTTAAATATTATGTTTATATGGGATTAAGCCACAATTATTGATTGTAATGAAAGTTACATTTTTAACTACTAATATTTGACGATTCGACTGCCACTCCAGAAATCGCTCTCAAAAGATTATTTTAAAGAATTCTGCGAAAATTTATAACCAAATTGTTTCTTATTAGGTTATGTCCTTTCAAAATTGGCATATTTGGCCTCGATCTTGTAAGCAACAGCATGTACATGGCTGAAAAAATCTGAGGCTGGTGTTTTACCCTAGGAATATCAAATTCTGACTGTTTTGTGTTTTTTTTTGTTTGTGTAATCTGTAATATAATTGTGGTTGTGCAACGTAGATTGCTGAAACATCAAACATTGGACACAAATCTACGTTGCACAACTTACGTTCATTATCATCAACAGCTATTCCATCCATTGTCGGACGTAAGTCTCCCTTAGGTGTGTCCATTCATTTTGGTTTGTTGATTTTTGCATTCATTCGAGACCAGCCATTCGCTTGATGTCATCAGTCCATGGTGACTTGGTGACCTGGTGACCATGGTGATGGTTTGAAGTCTGCCTCTACTTCTCTTATTTGCTCTTGGTCGCCATTCAGTAATTCGCTTCATCAATCGGTTGTCTTCCATTCTTAGAATGTGTCCTGCCCAGTTCCATTTTAATACGGCAATCTCTTGGATCACATCACATCTTGTATTTGCGATTGCTGAGCTTAATTGAGCATTCTCCGTTCCATAGCTCTCTGAGTCACTCAAAGTTTGTGGATTGTTGTTAAAAGCCCATGTTTCAGTTCCATTCGTCAGAACCGGCAATAAGTACTGATTGAAAGTTTTTGCCTTTAAAGTATTTGGTAAGTTTGATTTACATACTGTTTGTAATCTTCCAAATGCTGCCCATGCTAAGAAACATCTTATATTTAAAGCAGCCTTTAGGTTAAGCTTTGTTAATTCGACTTTTTGTCCCAAGTATATGTACGACTCAACCTTTTTATATTATTATTGTCGAGAGTTATATTCTGAGTTATATCTAGAGTTTTGTTTATTAGATATTTAGTTTTTGCTAGATTTATTTTTAGTCCTATTTCTTTTGATTTCGTATTTAGGTCTAATAGCATTTCCTACAATTCTTCTCTGTCTTTTGCTATTAACGCAACATCATTGGCAAATCTTAACTGATTCAGGTTTTCGCCGTCTATCGTCACTCCTTAATTTGCCCATTTTAAAGTTCGAAGCATAGGTTCTAAAGCTAAAGTAAATAGATTGGGTAAAACAGATTCACCTGGTCTATTAAGGTATATGAACGGTAATTCATGGGCGTGAGAATTACAATAAAAGAATTAACACGAGGAGCGTAAAAGTTATCACCATGCAGAGGTCTTAAAATGGTACTATATACTGGTACTACAAAAATCCAAAAATATATTTATATTATAGATCCTATAGTTTTGATTTTCACCAGTTTCACATTTCACTTATCAAATAAAAAAATAAAGTGTTGAAATACTTACGACAAATTTGGTTCCATCTTTATTCCAGGCACAGCATACGAGAGCATCTTCTTGCGATTGTGTAACCTTAAGGAAGTTTTCCGTTTCTATATTCCATAGCCACACTTCTGGACTATCATCGGGACCACAGGCAATAAGATGAGTAGAATCCGGATTCCACGATATGTACGCAGCACCTTAAATGCAAAAAAGCAAATGATAAAAAATTTTTTCGTCAACTCAATATGGCAGCTGTTATCATACAAATAAATATTACTCGGTGACTCGTATTATCTTTTGAAATAAAAAATTAATTCAAATATCTAATATATATATATATATATATATATATATATATATATATATATATATATATATATATATATATATATATGTTAGTTTTGATATTTCCGCGGGAGCTGTATGTTATATCAATGGTATTCCGGGTTTGACTCCGCGTTAAATGTTGTTGGTTTTGATAAAAACCATTTTGACGACGTTTCGGCAAGATCTCACTTGCCATTTTCAAGTCTCTCTGGATGGTCGCTACGGGTGTTAGGCAGCTGGCTTTTGTAGTTACTGCGTGTTGCGCGCGCTCTTGTAATAGGTCCGGTGCGCAGGTCAGTGGGCGGGGTCTTGGTCGATTCCGTTCTTGCGTTATTCTTCGGGATAATTGTTTTCCATGTTTTTGGCAATATTTGGGCATCGTCTCGAGAATTTAAATTATTTTCTTGTTTATCTATTTCTATTGCTTCTCTGATAATTCGTTTTCTCTTGTTTTCGACATTCGCTAACATTACCGTATGTTTGAGGTCAATTTTGTGTCCTGTAGCTAAAGAATGCTGGGCTAGGGGTGACGTCGTTTCTTTTCGTTCGATGGCATTGCGATGTTCTTCTTGTCTTACTTGGATCCTTCTATTTGTCTGTCCAATATAATATATATATATATATATATATATATATATATATATATATATATATATATACATATAAAATTCATATATATTCATATTCATAATAATAATAATAAATCATAATTTGTCCACGAGGTTTTATCAGAGAGCCCCCCCTTCCCAACATGCATCTTTAAGGTCTTGAAGCACTGTTCGTTAAAAATAAAAACTTGCCATATGCGTTGCGATCGGCCCACTACCTAAACCGTCATTGCAATGTTGCCAATTCTCATAGCACAGCTTATGAAGTAGAAATGGCTTTGGTACATTACTATTTTTTAGATTATAATATATATCATTTTATTTTTAAATTTATTACATAAAATATATTAATAAATATCACTAGAGCGTTAGAGATATAACGATATTATTAATTTGGCAAATAACAGTTGTTTTTGAATTTAAATGTAACAATACATAATCTTCTTTCAGTCTACTGACAATAATGAAGCATTAAAAAATGAAGAAACATTAGATCATAGTAAAAAGACTACTTGTGGCTGTTTAAATAAAATTAACTTACCAGTATTGTGCCCTTCCAGTACTTTCTTTAACGATAAAGTACATGCATCAGGATCCACGTCCCAGATGATAACATTTTGATCTTTGGAACCTGTGGCTAATTTGGTCCCATCAGGAGAAAAACTACAGAACCATACTTCATCACAATGATCATTTAGTACCTTAAAATACAAATCAAGTTTATATTTGTATCGAAACAAACTGCGTTTTTACATTTTTTGAAATAAATGCAAAAAAAACATATATTTGCTATATTTACAGGCCATTATCACAATTTTTAATTTAAAGAAAATGTTTGCATCAACAAAATGTTATTATTAACTAAATCATACGACAATATACAACTCATATAATTTCGTTTAAAGTAAGGAGAGGTATATAGATGATGTGTTCTCATTTGGCCTATTGGACTATAAGCACTTAAAAAGTTTTTAATCGACACCAACTCCCAACCACAACTAAAATGAATTTCAGGAAGAAAAAACCTGCTAACGAAGATTTTATCAAAAAATTATTATGCATTGTCATTTATAAACAAGGAATTCCACAGGATGGAAGAAAGAAAACAACAAAACACCACAAGCAATATAGAAACACTCACTAGAAGGGATTCTAAGATGACAACAATACCATAATACGTAAAGGGCTTATCAGAAAAATTGAAAACGGTAGGAAACAAGTACAACATCACAATAGCATTCAAAACAACCAAGACACTTATCCAAAAACCAAACCCAATAACAAACAAGAAAGATCAAAGAACTGCATCTATAAAATACTCTGTCAATGCGGGAGAAACTGCAAGACCACTAAGTGTCAGGATAAACGAGCATGAAACATAAATCAAGAACAGAGAGACATGAAAAAGAGAAAAGTCAACGAAGCAGCTCTCATCCTATTTAATGAATAAAAATGTGAGTCAAACCTATAAGCAGAATGTAGCAGGCTTTGGTTGCGAATACCAAAAGAGGTGAATAACAAGAATATATCAACAGAAGCGAATTAATAGGAATTTATATACAATACATATTCAACACATAATACACAAACATATAATCTATTTTAACACACATTTCACCAAAATATATAAAAACACACACAAAACAGTAAGAATTTCATATTCTTCAGGTAAAACCACCCCCCACAGATTTTTTCAACCTTAAGCATACTGTTGTCTACAAGATCGAGGCCAATAACAGCTTAAGGCCCATTACAATAAATTGTGGTTTAATCCAGCATAAAATAATATTTAACTTAAACATGTCAGAAGAAACCTAGTATCACAACCTCTTTAAGTACTTACCTGTATTGTATAAATAGGGAAAGACGATTTCGGGCAACGGTGATCAACTAATAATGATGCTTCTGGTAAAGAAACTCCCTGAGAGGTGTTGTGGTGGCTACAACGTATAGCCTGAAGTTCGAGTGCTTGATTTAACAGCTCGTGAAGTCTATTCGGCGGTAACATTATCGAAGGCGGTAAGTACGACTGTAATTTGTTCATCAGTACCATGCGAGATTGCATCCCTTTGCCTTCCCTGAAAATATTAAATATAGCTCAGAAAATATTACTGCACCAAGCCTGAATTAAAAAGAGATTATTGTTTTACATCAAAAAATAATAAAGTGTTGTGGACATGACAATCAAATTCGTAGCAAAAAAACAAAGATCCTTCCCTATTCTTTCGATTTACAACCAACTAATCAATATGGCAACAAACTTAGACCACATAGAAAATACAGTACAAGGTATATTGCAACAATAAATAAAGGTATCATCTTTACGAGAAATTGTTTTGTATTTCGAATGACGTTTGAATTTTTAGTTTGACATTGTGAATTGGTTAGGTTGGGTTAGGTTATTATATATATATATATATATATATATATATATATATATATATATATTTTGTTATGTTTCTTCTTTCCCAACCAAAGAAAAATAAATAAAAATATCCATCGAAATAAAATTTCAAGATATCAATATAGACAAATTGTATATAGTAATTTAAGATAAGATTTAGTGTAGATAAGAATAGAAATTTGTACCGTTTTTCCGTTGCAAACAAAATTATAAAAAAACCTTTGTTTAGAATTAGAAGACATTTTACCTGAAGTTAATCTCTTCATTGTTTGTAGAGTCGAGTATTAAATGACCATATTCTAATCTTTTGAAATATGTATAAATGATGTATTGAAAAAAACCAATTTTAAAGTAAGCTATTTAGTTTTCTCTGAAACCGAAATTAGGCTTTTCCAATATCATAGTAAACACAATTTAAGCTTTTTGATTGGACGGTCGTTTTTAAATGGGAATTTGGGAGTCGATGATGAGACAGGAGAAGTCAGTCATATTTTGGTCATCGAAAGGAAACAGTCGTGTGTCTCAAGATAGGGTGTGGTTCGTGAGTTTGGATACCGGCGTAACGAAAAGAAGTGAATAGTTTGAAGAAGGAGATAACAAGTAGATTAAAAGAGGTCCTTGTATCTACCGTGGGCATTTTTATAAAGTATATGTGAAAGTATTCTTACGGCATCAAGTTGACAAAAGGAGGTCCTGGTGTCATAAATAAGTAGCGGAGTTTGGAGAAGTGAATCAGGTGTTTTTTGTGTAGTCTGCAGGAGGTTTGCAGAGACGTAAAGAAGGAGCCGAGGTGCCAAAAAGGGGAGATCACATCTTTGAGGAGACTGGACTTTTCTGGGTATGTTCCAACATACAACTCAAGAAGAAAATAAACTGTAAGTGTTTGTACAATTGAATTTTATATCTGTGAAGGATCGTTTCGACATCATGGTCATTAGCATTCAAATTTAAGAACTGAGATTTTGTTAGGCTAATCAAAAGTTTAAAGTTTTGTGGTTTCTTTTTTTCAAGTAAAGAAAATTTTAAGTAAAATTGGTTTTTCACGTAATATAAATGTATGTAGCTTTATAATCTTATTATCATAATAATTTGATTTATTTTCTTGTATGCTGATTGATAAGATAACGACAGAATTTAATAATTGTTTTATTCGTTCATATAAAATAAAGAAACGTAAATCTTTGTAATATAATATATTTGTATTATTATCCTTTCTTCTCTCCCGATAAAAGACAACTAGAAAATCTTTTGAATCCATCGAACACAGGTAATATAAGGATTATTTTACTTTTGATAACAGATAAGTTATAATTTTTTTTATTGGCTCAATAAACTAAGTTTGAACTCAAAATAAACAATCATAACAATATATATATATATATATATATATATATATATATATATATATATATATATATATATATATATATATATGACACTGTGACTCAGTTACTCGATACTGAGGAGTAGGCAGATTGAAAAGTGTCGTTTGACGGTTCTTGTATTTAGAGGTACAGAACACGATACTGGTACGTCACGAGTGAGGGGAGTAGGCAGATTGAGACCGGGAACTCGAACGGAATCGTATCCATCTTGAAAATAGCTCCAAAATGGGTGCCGAAACCTCGAGCAATAAATTCTCAACGCGGTTCTTCCCGAGAACTTAGTGATTTTCATTTATCTGACAGCGGAAATCTATCTGAACATTTAAATTGCATAAATAATTACTCACTGAGGTAGAACTGTTCACAAAAAAAAAACAAGACAAACATTTGTACTACACTTTTACAATTAGACTGACAATTTTAAAATAAGTTAAAATACACATAAAACAACAAAAAGTGTATAGTGGGATAGACGAGTTTATTTGCATTTGGATATATAAAATAACGTATCAGGTACATGGTAAATTAATTTTAAATTAAATGGATTGCAAAATATTTCTGTAGATGCTGCTTAACTGATTCGTATCTGCTTTTTAATTTATTACATTTTTATGTTGGTAATACAACACATTCCGAGAAACTGCCTATTTTTATAAATAGTTACTGTTTGTAGGATTTCTTAGTATAGTCAAACTTGTGACCTGTGTTGATGATGTGTTCGACAACAGCGCATGTGTTTTTACCTTTATGGCAGTCACTTTTGTGCTGGGTAATACGTTGTTTTAACCATTGGCTTGTCTGTCCAATATAGCAACCTTCGCAGCCTAAACACGGTATTTTGTAGTATTTTTATATATAGTTTGTTTGAATAAATACCGCTGCAACCACACAGAATAAAATTAATATTTGCTTACCAATTTGTGCGTTCAAGCAACTCCTCGGTACTGGAACACATCATAAAGCTGGATAGCTGATGAACCCTTGCAGTATTGTGCTGCAGTGGTGTTAATTCATTTCTTAGCACATGCAACGCATCCAAAACTCGCCCGTCTTCTAAAAATTCTAGATACTTCTGCTCAAGTATCAAAAACTTCATTTCCTGAAATTAATTAGATGAAATTGATCAATTTAAAAACATGTATTATAGGTAATTTATGTCAAATGAGTAAAACGAGGGTAAAACCCTTTGAGGATTATCGAGGCATCCGGCTTATAGTATGCCATATCTAATGGTAATAAAACATATGTTTAACCTTAGTTTCTTTAATCGATTTTTAAATTATAGTATAAAGAAAAAAAAACAAATATTTCAAATTACAACGATGTAAGGAATACAGTGAATTCAAATAAAACATTAGTTAATTTTTATTGAAAGAGTCTGTAATGCTCTTATGTTTATAATTTTCGCACTTTATTTCGAAAGTTCGATCTCTAAGCCGACGGAGAAACATAACTTCAAATGGCTATCAAATTCGTTTTCTTCAGCCCATTTTAAAGCTGTGTTGAAAGCTCCTACTGCTTCTGAACTACAAACTTTTTCGGATTTCACACGGATTTTCGGAATCACAAAATATGATTTTTTATAACAAATAAAAATTTTGATTTTTAATTAAGTATATAACATATTATTCTTACCTACTTTTAACAGAAAATTCCTGCTTTTTTACCAGGGTTAGGATATATTTGGTCAGGTTTGGTTATGTTAGGTTAGGTTTATTATCATTGGGTTACATTTTTAATAATAAAAGTAAAAAAAAAAAATATGAAATTTTTCAAATAAAAATCGTGAGCTTCTTAGTCTGATTTTAAGTTAGGTTGGGTTATATTGTTTTAACAGAAAATTACTACTTTTTTACTAGGATTAGGATTGGTTAAGTTAGGATAGGTTTATTATCATTGTTTTACACTCTTAATAATAAAATGTAAAGAAAAATATGAAATTTTTCAAATAATACAAATTGTGAGTCAGAACCCCACAGCGTTGCCAAAACATCAGAATAGTTAGTAAGTGAGGAATTTTTAAAATATCAACTATTTGTCAAACTGTTATATTAACAGTAAATTCACTTAGTTTTAAGACTACTGCAACACACTAAAATACATAAGAAAACATTTTAATACAAAATTAAATATTCTAAATTTTAAACTTACCTCTTTTAGAGCATTAATAGTAAAAACGTCCCGCCATTATTTCTTGTTCAAAATAATCTATCTTATATGAAAGCTTATCAGCTTTCTACAGACTATTTAGTTGTTTTGGCATGGCATCATAATACACAACAATAATTAGTTTTTAAAGCTATTAATCTAAATTTAATATGTATTTATAAATACAATTTATTAATATATACATTATGATCAAATTGTGTAAGAAATCAAAACAAACAAAATTCTTACTCTAAAAGAGCGGCAACACTTTAAACAATTTTGCCACACGCTGAATTGTCATTAAAATTTGAAGTATTCCCGAATCAGTTGCGTACAATTGTCAAACCTATTTAATTAAAATTATTATTTTGTGGAATATTAGACTTAAAGAGGTATTTCATAAAATATTATTATTAATAATAACAAATGTTTTTGGTTATTTAATCAATATAATTCTAAA
Source organism: Diabrotica undecimpunctata (assembly GCF_040954645.1). Classification (NCBI taxonomy): domain Eukaryota; kingdom Metazoa; phylum Arthropoda; class Insecta; order Coleoptera; family Chrysomelidae; genus Diabrotica; species Diabrotica undecimpunctata. Next base: position 23,656,058 of record NC_092806.1, on the reverse strand, counting down.
ATTCCCAATATAATGATGATTACATTTTTCTGATTATTATACCATGTTGACACCTATGAAAGATCGAGCAGTTCCGTATGGGTTTCGTATTATTAGCTGTGTTAGGAAAATTTTAACTCTAAGGTTGACGTTCTGGAAATTTTAAATATAAGTGATTCCACTTTATATAAATTGTGACGTGCAACGTTTTTACTTTGAAAAATGGTATACATATATTATTTTAATGTGGGATTCCCAGACATACTTTTAACTGTTAGGTATAAAATCTTTGGATTCTCATGGAATCAATGTAATATGCTCTGTGGACATATATTTGTGTAATGTGCAATATTAAAACGGACATAACCGACATTTCCTTAAAGAAATTTCCTTACGGCTGCGTTGCCGTGTAGATGATAAAAGACAATTTCATATGAAAATAATGATATATTTTCCATTCAAGTGTACTATAGATTTGCAATATTTTTGCAAAAATCTAAATTTGGCAATTGTGGTTGAGATATTGGTGGGGAATAGCATTTTCAACCCGTTTCTTGTTTGATTGTCACCAAAGAAAGCTATAATGGAGTGCAGTGGGTGTAAACAAAGATTTATTGAAAGTTTTGCATTGTGCTTGAATAAAGGTAATGCCCAAGAATTTAGAGATTAACTCTATCGGCAAAGAAATGAACCATTTTGTATTTTTTGGGCACTTTTACTAGTTTCCAGCAAAGAAAACATTAAAATTTAAGGTTTTTTCACTTTTTTGGATAAGTCCACAAAAAATTGGGCATTTTTGAGGCGTTCTGTCTTACTTAATAATAAAAGCTGGTATATCATTTTTTTAAATACATACCATAATATTGGCATCTTGTCCCAAAAGGGGACGTAATTCTTGAAGGTCATGATCAGCCTTTGACCAGTCTCCATCCATGACATGCTGACGGAATTTCGCAGCTGCTGGATGATCAAGGCGACAGCCTGACTCGTCCATAAGTGAATCAGATGTTTTACTGTAAAGATAAATATAGCATATACATTTATTAAACATTACAAAAGATTGAGAAACTAAGTTATTTTATATTTGTCTTTGTATATTGGCAAATCCCCATTATTTTTCATTAAAAAAAACTTTTAAATTTTTTAAACAAAGTCTCACTTTTTAAACAGGTTTTATTACTTAAAAATGAGAGAAAATCACACGTGATAAAATTTAACGAAATGCTGAATGCTGTAGAAAAAATGCATCAATTTACTGACAAAAAATGCTCGATTTGCTGAATTATAATGTACAAAATAAATTATAAAAAATAAATATTTTTTTCATTGTTCAAGTATATGATTAAGCTTTTCAGGATATTGTTGTGTAACACAAATACTAATGATCAGGCTAAGTTTCGAAAGTGTGCATATTGATATGCATAGTGTACTTCAAAAAAATGTAATTAACAAAAGTAGTCATGAATAAGGCTGCAACAAAAACAATGTTACCTAGGGTTTATTTTTGATGGCATAGACTTCTACAAGCCATAGATGTTTCTGTTTTTCAACAAAGAATAAAATGCTGTTTGTATTTTTTTATCATAAACACTGAAAAATTTATTTCAAAACTTAAAAATTTTGAAATTGATAAAATGTTAGCTAAACTTATTAGTTTTATTAGAAGTCTGTTATCCTTAGTCGCACACCTACCATACTTATAGGTTGCATTCATCTCTATAAAAAGCAACTTCAGTAAAAATTTAAGAACAGTCTGTTGAATGCTGAAAAAGTTATGTAGGGAAATGTAACTTATCTTTAAAATACATGCAGTAAATTCCATGTTTTTTTAGTGAAATTAAAAATTCATTGTCCTATAAACTATTAATTAATTTAACAAATAGCCAGAGGACATTCTAATATACTGATTTAATATATATTTATTGAAAACAACTTCAAAAATTATTTAGAAGTCATAATAAGTCTAAGTAATAAGGCGTCTATGAAATTAGAAATAATGGGGATTTGCTCATATATATGTTATTGCTAAATATACTTTTCAATCCATTGTCAAGTATTCTCAAATGTGAATTTATCTACTTAAAACATTTAAGGTTAAAACTGAGGCTAAAAGTTAGAATTAAAAAACCACAGCTATGTTTTGCCTGTAAATATCTTGATTTGTGTTTTATTCAAAATCCCTTCTCCTGCTTCCTTTTATTAATATGATTAATTTTTATGTTATCACATTCTGTTTTTGTTTCTTTTTTTTTGCAGTTAGTTCCAAATCAATAACTTTTCTGGTTTGCCCAATCTTTCCAATTCTTAATTGCAGCTTAACCTTTTTTTTTTTCACCACTTCATCCCCTTTTTTTATTTTATCATATTCCAATTATTATATTTTTTCTTTGCCATTTCTCAATATTTTTAGACATTAACATTTTTTTTTAAATTCTTTTCTTAGTCTAATGGGTCATCTTTTGGTGTTTTATAATATGTATTATAAACTGGTCAATGTCCATCATTGAACATTACATTTTTCCTCTTAACTTATCTTATACTAACTTAACAGATTAATACATCAGCACCATGTTTTGCTTTATAATGTATCCTTCTTCAAAACTTCTTACAAACTTTATCTAATAATAATGTCACAGCTGCTTAGTAAGGCAGATTGGTCTACTATTTCTTGTTATTACAATATACAAGGAATGTATCAGAATAAGTACTATGTTTTAACCATCTCTTATTACCGTGGGTTGTATTCAAGGTGCTCATTTTAATAGCCTAAGGATTTTTTTACATACATAATCCTCACTCTTTTACCGTTAGTTGTTGAGTGAGGTGATTCTAGCTTTTGATAAATTTTCTCCATTCTTCTCTGCCATTTCTGTTGCTTCTTGCCAAGATTTACCCTTATTTTGAAATATTTCTGCTAAGTCGCTGTTCCACTCTTTTATTGGTCTGCCTCTTCTGTTTTTCCCTACTGGTTTAGCTTCCCCCACTCTTTTCACTGGCCTGTTACTATCCATTTGTGTTATATGACTGAACACCATGCTAATTTTTCTCCTTTATTGTGTCAAGTAAAGGTTTAATTTTAAGTCTGTTTCTTATTTCATTTTTGAGTCTGCCAGTCCTTCTTGCCCCTATTGTTCTTCTAAGTATTTTACTCTGCTGCTTGAATTCTATCCATTCTATTCCATCCTATACAGTATTTTTTAAAGGTTTTCTTACATTCACTATCTCATTTATTACATTATAAAAAGTATTGGGCTTAAACTATCTCCTTATCTAACTCCTTGTGTTTTTTCAAATGGTTGTGATTGCATATTTTGTGTTCTTATTGTGTTTATTGTTTTCATAATATATACTTTTAGTTACTTCTATCAGGTCTTCACTTACTTGTTTCTTTTTCAGGCTCTCCCATATAGTTTTCCTTTTGATTGAATCAAATGCTTTTTCCATGTCTATAAAACTTACATATATGTCTTTATTTTTCTTTAAGACCTTCTCTATTCCTGTTACATAGTGAATATAATATGGTCTTTGTGTTATGTCCTTTCCTGAATATACTTTGTATGTCCTCTAGTTTATGTAGTATTTCTATCCTGTATGTTCTTTCTATTATTATATCATATAGTTTTAATAGGGGTATACCTTTATAGTTCTGACAGTCTCTTGTGTTTCCCTTGTGTACTGGTAAAATTATTGCATTTGACCATTCTTTCAGTCTTTATTGCTTCCTCTAGTTCTTCTTCCTGTATAGCTTCTGTTTCCTCTGATCCACAGTTTATGTGGTTTTTATTTTCCTATGCTTTTACTTGCTCCCTGTTCAACAGTTGTTTAAAACTCCTCTCCATCTTTCCATTATATAATAATCATTGGTTAATATTGTTCGGCATTTGGTCATTATTTGTTTTATTTCTTTGTTGTTTGGCATTTTTTCGTTCTTTTTCTATATAACAATTTTACATTTTCTTTACTGGTTTCTTCCATTTTTTCTCTGAACTTGTCCTAGTTTTCGTTTTCTCATTGTTGACTATTTATTTAGCTTTTTATTCTCTGTATTATTTATCTTTCATATTTTTTTTGTGCATTTTGTCTTGAAGGTATTCTTTCCACAATTTCATCTTTTCTTTTATTTCGCTTTTTAGCTCAGTCACATAGACTGAGACAGCAGGCAAAGAACATAAAGTAAATTTAATATATTAGACATTTCCTTCTCATATCCCGAAGACAAATTGGGTTCATACTACTTCCCATACTACACATATTTCAAATTATTGCTATTAAGTTAAGTCTTTCTTCTTTATATTTTTACCATTAAATCAATAATCTTTCTGGTTCTCTGTTGATTTATTTATTGTTATAGCCAATTATAGTATTTGTTTTCTGGTTCCATCATGCTTCACTGTGTAGATGTATCATCTAAATTGTTTTTTAATAAATATCTATTGTTTTATTTTATGCCTATTTATTCAGTTTAATTTTTATTTTTCCTAACATATTTCTGCAATGATATATTTTTTTATGTTTTACATTTTCTTTTTGTTCATACTTTTTTCTCATAATTTATTGGATATATTTTATTTTTCTTTTAGTTTACTTATCTATAGTGTTTTTCCTAAATTACTTATATTTTATTGTTTATGTTTTCAGTTTAATACAAATTTCTGCATTGTTTCTTTTATATGATTATAGTAAACATCACGTCAATAAAATAAAGAAATATTAGGTATTTTTATTAAAAATAAAAGTTTTTGTGAGGTTTCAATAAATAGGTTATGGAAAAAGAAAAAAACAATGGTGTCTTAAAACTGCAATGACTTGCATATGTGCAACTTCATTTGAAAATAACAAAGCTATTTTTAAAACGAAAAAAATATACAATTCCTATAATTAAAAAAATATATCTTACTAAGTATTATAATTGATTTTAGGGGTCATTAACTTACGTCAATCCTTCATTTTTAAGATATTGCCCAATCAGTCTCACAATTTCTTGGTTCGTCTGGTTGAGGAAAAATCCATTTTCACCATCGGCGTGACCGTTTTCAGCAGCCCCGTTACTACAAGACGGTGCCCCATTTTGTACCAACCCGTTACTTGATTGCATTGTCTCGTTTTTTGTAGTCCTTCGGGTTTTTTTACGAGGCGGTTCACCACCGTCGTCCCCGGATGAATCACTATCCAGACTTATTTTTGAAATTCGCTTTACCTCCTCGCTTTCCAGATTTCTATTATCTTTTAAACAAAAATATATTAAGCTCTTTGTCTTAACAAAAACATCTATTACGTCATTAGTGAGATTTATTACTTGACAAAACGGAAAACGAATTTATTAGCTTTATTTAAGAAACATTCTAATATATTTATAGTAATTGCAAATTGTTTATAGCAGCACGTTCGATAAAATGTATGTCACATCAAAATGTACCACCCAAAAACAAACATCAGCTGAAATGTCTACGAACAGCTGGCAAATTTGACCTCGAACGAGAAACGAAAACAGAAACGAAAGAGGACAACAAAGGAAAGTTATTTTACGCACGCGTAATTATTTTTGCTGCGTTGGACGACTGAAAATTGGTTTCGTGTAATGTTGGAAACATTTTATCACTCTTAACTTTCTACTCGAATCTACTGCAATGCGTATTAAGTATTTTTGCAGAAATTTTTTCACATCGGCAACTAAGCTGGAAAGTTATTGACAATTAGTCTATTTTTCATAACAGTAACCTAGGCAATTTCACACTATATTATAGTTATGGTGAGGTATAGCTTGTCATTGTTTTACAAATATAAATTGGAAATATTTGTCCTACGATTCGTTATTTATTTATTATAAATATATTCAAACTGTAGTTTCCTTAAAGTCTCAAATTTAAATTTTTTTTAATAGTTCGTCACATATAGATGACATCAAACACTTAACATGACACATGACATCAGTTGACAATCATGTCAAAAGAATAAATTGTCTATGTCATATAACAATAAATTTTCTTAATACTCACACTCACAACAGCAGGTTTTGTAAATAGAATTATTTTATGTTAAATATCAAAGTACTGAAGATAATATAACAGTGAGACATTAAATGAAGCTTAATTAATTTACATAAAATTTTAAAATATATTTCCATTTTTGGTATTTAAAACATGCAAAATACAAAAGGCTCAATCCCTGGACAATCTCCAACAGTTAATGTCCAAGAGTTTTCTATAAGAGTTCCAAAAAATGTACAAAAAAGATATCACGTAATGCGATTCAATGGAACCTTAGATGTGGATTTTGAAAAATGGACCAAAGTTAGTATGGAAAGAGAAAATAATATGAAAGAGTTTAAAGGAGTAGATGAAGAAGTTCCAAAATTTGGGGCCGGTTCGGAATTTGGTAGAGAAGCTAAAGAGGAAGCTAGACGTAAAAAACTAGGTATAGTGGCTAGGAAATACAAGGCAGAAGATCAACCATGGATTTTAAAGTCATATGGAAGCACTGTCAAAAAGTTTAAAGGGATTAGAGAAGGTGAGTATAGTGTAAGTTAAAAATAGTTGTCTAGTAATCAACTCATATGTCAATTTTGGCGTCTTTTAAATTATTTTATTATTTTATGCCTGCATTTACCAGAGTTTTATCTGAGAAAATTACTTTTAGTAATCTTGGTTTGCTTTTCCCAACTTATAGACTTATAATTTACATTATTAATTGACATTTTTGCTAAGCATCTTTTTATTTATTTGAGGGTTACTATTTCACATTAAGCTCTGAAGTACCATCTAATTGATTTTCACTGGATGACTGGATCACTGACTTTCATTTCTGAGATTTTTTCTTTCAAGATGTTTATTTTACAGGTTGGAGTTTTTTAAATGCGTATCAGCATTCCATACAGAAAATATTAATGCATTTTTCAGTACAACTGCCTGAATTTTACTTGCAGTTAAGCCAAATCATTTATCAGTAAAATGAAATCTTAGCATACAGCTATCATATGATACACTTTTATCTTTGTCACTTATTGCTACCTAACAGGTAGAATAAAATTTCTAACCTCAAACTCTAATTTTATAATTTAAACACTTCAATAACATAGAAAAATGGGAATTGACTACCCTTAAATTACTTACTCAGTTCACCGTAAAAATTAATTGCTGTTAAAATATGTCATAGAAAATTTCTGATTATTGTATGATCCCACCTTATTAATACAATACAAATTGTGAAGATGTGGACAACTATTTTTTACTTTATGTATTGTAGTTGGTGGTAAATGTTTTACCTAACCGTTTTATATTTTTTCAGCAACTTAAAGTAATCTGTTTTATTATATTAGGTGGGGTTTCAAATAATACAGCATATTATGTATTTACACATGCAGAAGATGGAGCAATTGAAGCATTTCCTCTACAAGAATGGTATAAATTTCAACCTATCCAGAGGTATAAAGCTTTATCAGCTGAAGAAGCTGAAATGGAATTTAGTAAAAGGAACAAACACTTGAACTATTTTTCTTTGATGTTGAGAAAAAGACTAAAAGGAGAAGAGGAAACTGAATTGGATGAAGGTATAACCAGTTTTGTAATTTTATTATGTAAATGTGCTCTTGACTTCATATTTCCAATTTGAAATTTGATTATATAATAATTATTTTGCAATATTTTGAAGTAATACTAAATAATAAATAATTATTAAAATTACAATATGTATTTGGCATTTCGAAATTGGATTCCAATTAATTGATCTAATGCTTTTTTATACTTGTTAATCAAAAATTAAAAATGTTATAATGCTATATTTTCATACTTTTAGGTGAAGAGAAAAGCAAGAAATCTACATCCAAAAAAGAAAAGGAACTCAAAATATCTGAGATGGATGAATGGATGGACAGTTCTGATGATGAATCCTCTGCTGAAGAGGAGAAAGAGGATTCCGAAGAAACAGATAAAAAGAAAAAAGCTAAGAAGGTAGTTCCAAAGAAGAACAAAAAACGAGATACAGATGCCGAAGCATTTGAAGATTCTGATGATGGAGATGGAGAAGGCAGAGAGCTTGATTATATAAGTGATAGTAGTGATAGTGAGCCTGAGAATATAAACTTGGATGGTGTTGCAGAAGAAAAGGCTCTTAGAAAGTTGTTAAATTCTGACGAAGAATCAGATGAGGATAGTGAGAAATCTGAAAAGGAACAAAGCAATGAAGATGAAGAAAAAGACAAAGAAGGAGAAAAGAAAGATGATGTTGACGAAAAGGACAAAAAGAAAAAAAAGAAGAAGACCAAAAAAGATGCGAAAAAAGAAAAAAAAGAAACTAAAAACGATGATAATGATTTTAGTTCAGATAGCACTTCAGATGATGAATCAAAGAAAAATAAGAAGGAAGAGAAAAAAGTAAAAAAAGAAGAAAAGGAACTTAGTAGTGAGAACAGTTCACGGTCAGCTACTCCTACCGATAATAAGAGAAAACTTATTAATGACGCTTTGGCGGGACCTAGTCCTAAAAAAGTCAAAATGGATCTTCCTAATTTCATACCTGGCTCAAGTGAATCAGGCATTACAGAGGATGCCGTTAGGAAATACCTAATGAGGAAACCAATGACAACAACAGAATTGTTGCAGAAGTTTAAATCTAAAAAGACTGGTTTATCTAGTGAACAGTTGGTCAACATTATGACTCAGATTTTGAAAAAGATTAATCCAGTAAAGCAAACTTTAAAAGGTAAAATGTATTTATCTATAAAGTCTTAGAAAAGTGTAAATATAATGCATTACTCTAATAGTGGTATAGGAACTGTTTGTAATTTTGTTAACTTATACAAAATTCATGAAAGATAAATAAAATTGGTGTGTTTACTGAAAGGTTTTTTTTTTAATTGGAGATCATTCCCACAAGGCAAGAATGATTAATTATATTATTTGAGAAAAATGGTTTAACAGGGATTATACTTAATATTGTTCTGAATAATCCACATTTTTACTTTAAAATAAGTTTATTTTTACATGTTTCAATTTCCACTTCAGAAATTGTTCTCAAAATTCCAAAGTGAAATTGAAATATCAAAATAAACTTATTTTAAAGAAAAATTGTGGCTTATTCCTAATAAAAATACTAAAAACCCATTATGCCCTTGACAAGCAGGGCATTTTAATTTAACAATACCAGATAGACCTCAGATAGTGTAGGTATGAACATTTAGGTAAATTAAAGGTGCTATTATAATTGAATTGCCGATGTTTTAATGAAAGGGGGTCAGTCTTTTTAGGATTCATGTCAGTAGCTGACTGTCGTACAGAAGGGCAAAAACTCTTATTTTGAATACTGTTTCAAAATACCTACGGAATTGGTTTATCTTAATGTAGAGGACAGGGTTACGATGGAGCAAACGTTATGCAGGGTGCATATAGAGGATTACAAGCACTTATAAAATAACATACGCCAAACGCATTGTGTGGACGATCTATTAAATTTAATTTTAAATGATGCTGTGAAACGCGTTTCTGAAGTGTCAATTTTTTTTGATGATTTGAAAAAAGTATATCTTTTTACTTATAGTATAAAACGTTGGTCAATGTTAAGTAACGATAAATCGAAAAAATATAAAATTAGTCTTAAGAAAGTATGTTGTACTAGATCATCTTCAAAGTACGACGCTTTATTGGCTATAAAAAAAAATTAGTTATTGATAATGAAAACTTTGCATGAAATAAATTTAATTTCTACTAAAAAAGACTAACGTGGTGACTGTAAAAATATAATTACTGTTTTGGAATTACCATTTTATAGTGGTATAGGCAACCTAGGCACGTGCCTGGGGCCCGAAAATTAGGTTTTTAATTTTTGTAATTAATTATGCCGAATCTTTGTTTGATAAAGTCTACAAGAGTGGACGAGCGTTCTCGTGCTTATGCATCCACATGCGCAAGTGTCGATGTGTGTAAATACGATAGAGTCTCGCGCCTATCGAGTTTAAAAAGTCAACCGTAGCTATTTAAATCAGTCTCCTGAACGTTACGTGTTGTATCTTATGTGAGTTTTGATTGTGCAATTAAGACTTAAGTCCTAGACTTCATTGCAAATAGATTGTTTTGGATGAAAGGGAAAGAGTTGCACCGTTCCTCAAAAAATATTTAAAAGCTGCAGTTGCTACTGGATTGTTGGTGTAAACGAAGGGAAAAGGGGCGTCAGGATCTTCAAGTTAGCGTCTATCTGATCGTGTTCTCGATCTACAAAGCCTAGTTCAGAAGAAAAATGAAAGCTGGAAAAACAACTAAATCGAAAAAAAGCTACCGTCGACAAACGTTCTGCAATCAGCGAAAAGACAAAATCTGTAAAGAAAGTGACTAAGTTTAAAGAATCAGCATCAAAGACAGATAAAAAGCCGGTCAAGGCGAAGAAAGTTTAAAGGAAGTCAGCTCCTAAAACTGCGTTATCTTCATCCCCAGTTCCTACTTCCGCAGAGGCCAAAATAAAAACACCAACCAAAGCGAAGAAATCAAATAAAGGCAGTCCTACGAAAAAACCAAAGGTACCTAAGCTAAAAACTGCCGAGGCTACCGCAAGTTTCCCAAAAGGCTAAAAAAGCTGCTGCTCCTAAGAAAAAATAATTGGACTAATTAATATCTTCGAATTATTAAAACAAATGTTTTTATAAAAGCATTACATTATTTAATTAAAATAATATATAATAGACTATTTCACTCATCTTAAAATTTTCACATAATCTGACCAATCACAAACCAAAGACAGCTTGTTATCGCGAAAACACCAACTGTCTTTCAATTCTGATTGGTCATCAGCTTCGTGTTTTCAACGACGTAACCATGGATACCGATCGCAAAGTTTGACGTTTGCCAAAAAAATTATTGTAGCTGTATACGTCAAAATGAGTCGTTTCGGTGGTACTTCAAACGAAGTTATAAACCAAAACATTGAAGAAAATATACCGAGTAACACAAGAAAATCTAAATCTTATATATGGAGACAATTTATGATGTTCTGTGTGGATCGCAACTACAAATTAGATGCAGAAAATAACAACGAAAGACTAACTAAATTCCTTCCTCTCATTCTACTGAATTTTTGACCTATCACTTTGTTCATGAAATAGTCTAATAAAATACCACTCGTGATTTAATTTAGCTTATAAGTCTGTCTTTTATTTCTAAACTCAACTGAGTTTCTTAAAGAAAACACCACTCGTCCTACGGACTAGTGGTGTTTTCAAGCAACTCAGTTTCGTTTAGAAGTAAATCGACAAACATCGCGAAAATTGAATCACTAGTGGTATTACTATTGAAAATACCACAAATTTTGATCATGATATTGAGTAAAATAAATTGAATTAAAGATCTTTTTCTTCTTTCTTTTTAGTATGTAGTCTTAAAATGAGTTCCTATAAAAATTTAAGTGGGTGTGAAAATATAAAATGAAAAGCAGATCCAGATAAAGTGGCAAAACAAATGAAAATAACGTTGGAAAATTTTTTAACTGGAGATGGAGAACAATTAGAACAATCGTCATAAATTTCACCTGTTTAAACTATAGAAACATCATTTGTGTCCAAATCTATTCTGCAAAAAGACCAGCAGAAAAAAACAAGCAATTCCGATTGTAATGATGAAATAAAAGAAGAAAATATAAATTTAAAATCATCTCAAAGTAATGATAAAACTAAGGGTTTTGTAAACGACATTGCATTGTGGCCAAATACTTAACAGAGGCCATTCCAGAGTATTATACATATAAAAAATCAACTAAAATCAATAAATAAATCTTTGGAATCACCTTCTATTCGATGTAACGAAGGGTCAAAACAAATTACAAGAAAATTAACTATTGCCTCCATCTTCTGAACAATGAATAGCGGGGAAAAAGGTAAATGAGATTGGTTGGATTATACTGAAATCAAAAACTTACTGTACTATTAGGTATGTAAATTATTTTCTAAGCAAACAACGCTAATGACAAAACGAACGAATGATTGGAAAAATGTACATAAAAAATTGTCAGAACATGGAAATTTCACTGGCCACATTATCTGCTGTTATTAACAATAAATTTAAAGCAATTTTCATGATAGTGATGTTAGTGACTCTTCAATAGAGGAATAAAAATGTTATGAATAAGATTTAAACCTAGCAGAACTGAAAAATGAAGTATTACAATTTAAGACTTTTATAAGTAAAGAAAATATTATTTCGCCTGTACCCATGTGGTCATTTATTAAGAAAAATAATATTGACACATTCCCAAATTTAAACACAATTCAGCTTACAGTAAGTTGTCCTTGCTCTTATTATCTTTCGTTAGTTAAATAGAAACTCTTTCTCTTAAAAAAGAAGTTGTCGAACAACCCAGCTCACTTTCTAAGAAAAGCTGAGATGTGGGCCTTCTATGAAATAATCTTTCCAGTCAGGAGAAAGTAGAAATTATAGAAAATAAGACCACACCGGACTTGTCAATTAATTACCATTTTCGCGTGGCACTTTTCGGCAAATACTCTCACTCTTTTTTTTATCCCTAGCTGGTCTAAATATCGAAAATCGAGTTCTTTTTCGTTGTGGTTCCTGTTGCATGCCGTTGTCTCTATCAAACGGCGGTAAGTGTAATTTCAATTCACCATTATCCATCTATCTTCATAAAGTGCTTCCTACAGTCAATTTTCTCTCTTGTCGTGCAGACGTCCTGCAATTCGATGACACTGAGTCAATCCTGTTTGCCGTTTCCTCCATCCATTCAGTTCAGTCTATACTTCTCCAGTCTGGTCTATTGTGCGGATTGATATGATGTATTACCTGTACCTACATTTATTTGATGATGATTGATGTGCTGATTGAATCCACCGTAATTCGGTACCTTACTTAAATCATCTACGCTGCTTAAGACGTCCCAATATACCTGTTGCGGGTGCAACCTGTCAAGTGCCTTTATCGACGACCGTTCTATGAAAGAACGTTATTACCTGTGACTACCTGCCGCCGACTGTAAGTACAATACCGTATTCTTCAATTGTGAGTAGCTGAGATTCATCTTTTCTCCGGTGCTACCTAAATCGTTAGGAATTGATTTATGACTCAAGACTCATTGTCCTGGTTGTCTTTCTGTTTGATGTCGTCTGTTTTGGGTGGTTTTGGTGTCTTGCTTTAGGCTCTTGCCTCTTCAGGACGTGGTTTGTTTTTTTTGTTTGATTTGGCACTGGTTTTGGTGTTCGTGTATCCCTGGTGTTTGGTTGTGGTGACCTGGTCGTCGGAGGGGCGCCTGGACAATCAGAGGTCAAAGGCAATGTTGAAACGGTTCTTTTCAGAATTTTATTGATCTAAAAAATAAATTAGTATCTATATATATATATGAAATTTTGAATTTATGTATTTATTATTGTTAATTGATATCTATATGAACGCGTCGCGAGAGGGCAGCTCTGGCTGGTACCTCAACAAATAGACAGGTATCATATGCAATGGGATCGGGAAACCACAGAAAACCGATCCCCCCTGCCTAGAGCAAGCTCGAAGTGAGCATTTAGTGTTAATGGCGACGGCGGTAGTAGAGAGGAGTTGCCTCCTGTATATCAATGTATTCATCAGGGAGTTCGTTGCTGGCAAGTGCCAGTAAAATAGCGGGTAGGAAAGGGAGTTTGGGTTTAGGTCTTCTTCTGAATACATTGCCGATGGATGAGCAGGTAGTTTTCAGGATGCTTTGGGCTCTGAGGTTTTGGCCCCGGAATGGTGTTGATCGTGTAACTAGTAACTCCTGTGACAACTGAATAGATACAGGCACGTTCGAAAGGTACTGTGAGGTGCAGATTGAAATAAAAATTAGCAGCGCTTAAACCTCGAAAATTTGAATCAGTCGGTGCGAGAGACATAACGTTATCAGCCGAAGGTTAATTGAAAAAACGTGCAATTTTACTCACTTAGTCAATGAAGCTTTACAATTATTATTACTAGTGCAAAAATAAGTAGCAATATTAATATTATATTACTGGCTTGTATTAACTTCGTTAACTTCCCTTTTCAATTTTTTATGGGAACGATAACCCGTTAAACATTCTGGTACGAAGCAAGTTCTACTCAAGACGGGATGCGATAGATTTAAATAATATTGACCAGCAAAACCAGCAATCTTATATTAATTACGAATAATTAAATATTTTCGAAATTTTCACATTCATTTCAATGTAATAATAGCACACTTCTCTACACCAGCGTCGCCCTAGTAGCGAGTAGCGACAAACTACACGACAAACCAAGCGAACAAGTAAAATAACTATACAAATTTCAAGGTCGCCCAATCTCAATCCTATTCCTGTTTTATAGATCTCCATCTTTTTTTAGGTATACATCGACCTTTTTCAACAAAAGCCACCCTTCATATGGGTTATCTATTATAAATTTTATTCATAATGCACTAATTCACTAATAAGAGGTTATGAATGTGAATATGCCTATACATATATCGATATCACTTCTCTCACAATATCTCTTCGTCATTTTATTTATTAAACATAGAAACAGAAACAATTTTTTAACTTAGATAAAAGATATAGAATGAGATTAAATTTGTTTTATTAAATAATGATATTGTTTTACTACTTTACCAACGTAATTTTCAATAACTCTGCGAGTAGAATATCAAAAATATCTATTGAATGTGGAAATATATGTTGCCTACCTACAATTTGTACATTCGGAAATGGTGATTGAAAAGTACCGTGGTGAATTGATTAATAAAATCCTGTATGTCAACACCAGGGATATGGGTATATCATATCACTGGTAAATACTTGGTGTGGGGTAGGAATTATAGACGCATATGCGTCTATATTCTTTGATAATATATTAAGGTAATAATAATCTTGATGAGTCAAAAATTTAGTTTCTCAAATGTAGATGTCGGTAGTATTACAACGTACTATCTCGATTGCCTAGCAGACTCATATCCTCATGCTATTTGTGGTTAAAATTGGTTCATTAGAGATTGAACCCCAGTTAGCTGTAAAGGTTAATGCCTATACTTATAACAAAAGTTGGTGCAATGATCGAGGTTGGATTCTTTCATGGTTTAACCAGTCGGATGTTAGTGCTCCTGTTTGAGATCGGTAGAGTGACTGATCCCTTATAGGACGCTTAAAACGTCTGGTATGTTAAATCGATGATTGACCGCATGATGGATTGTTTCATGGTTTAAACAGTCGGATGTTAGTGCTCCTGTTTGAGATCGGTAGAGTGACTGATCCCTTATAGGACGCTTAAAACATCTGGTATGTTAAATCGATGATTGACCGCAGGGCAGGATCATACACCTTCCGTATTAATCATTGGGTAGCACACGTGCCACGGTATATTCAATTATGCGTAATTTTATATGCTTGTGCCAATACTAATGTTATAAGACTATAACCTTTCCAGCTTCTGAATTTTAATTAAATAAAATTAATCTTTTTACTAAGATCACAGAATACTCCATCCCAATCCAACAAAAAGCGAAACGGGAGGGCTTTTTCGCAATCCAAATTTCTTTGCGCATGTGCGAAATCCGCCATGTTTTAAGTAGTTTTGAATTTTGATGTCTTATTTGTTTATGTATTGAGAAGTGTTTGGTGTTTGTTTTTTAATAGTTAGTATAATTAATTTAGTTAGTTAATTTAATATATTTTTGTAATAAACTTATTGTGATGGCTGCACGAAAGGGAGGATTTTACTGTGTTGTTCGTGGGTGCCCATCGAAAACTGGTGAAGGAATTAGTCTTTTCAATACCGACTGATCGTAGCAGGTAAACAAATTAAATTTTAAATTCAAACGTGTTACAGATGTCTGAATGTTTATATTTTAGTTAAATACACTTTTTTTTAGAGCTGAATTATGGCTGAAAGCAGCCAATAGGTATGATCTGCTTTCCAAGCATGCTGAATTTCATACTAATTATAAAATGCCCCGAGAAACATTTTGAACCGGTGTACATGTCCAAAGGAAACACAAGGAAGACCTTATTTGAACAAGCACATCCAACGATTTTCTCACACAGCCAATATTCAGAACACACAGACGAACCCTTAAAGAAAGTCATAAGGCTGGAAGGTAGATACTTTTAATTTATTCACAATTATAGAGCTTTATTATAAAAGTCATATAAAAATCAGTATCTACTTACAACTATATATACAAAGTTGTTTGTTGTTTTTCAGAATATAAACAAGATCTGGAATTGAAGGAGTGAGTGGATGAAGGGAGTAAGTAACAAAAGTAACTTTTTGAGAAATTTAACTCCAAAGTTTTATTGCTGGAACTTTTTTATTAATCGATTTTTTTATTCTCACAGGTAGGATATGTATAAACTTTATTGTAAAAACAAAAATCCCCCCGATTTTTAAAAACTTATTTGAAAAATATATATTTGTACTTACCTCTTTTATCCAAAAACTTTTTTGTGTTAGAAATGATCTCTATGCCAAAATGAAGGGGGTATGTGGACTTACCTCCTTTATCTAGGATAAATATTTGCATTTTATTTTGAATAATCAGGAAAAAAATAACATGGATGTCAAGTAGACACTTATATTTTTGATTTTACAAAGGAATGACAAACACTGAATTTCTAAGTAGCTTTTGAATCAGTCTAAGGATATTGTACCACCTTCTTAAAATTGTTGTTGCTCTATGATGGCTTCATACCATTTATCCCTTTCTGGAATGAAGCAAAGCTGTTCTTTTAGATTGTCTACCTTTTCTTTGCTTAAGGATCCAGTATTTTGGATATGTCTTCGAATGTTGAATTCTTCAGGTAGAAGGGATGGGAAACTTTTCTGCTTGAGGATACATACCATTTTGAAAGGTGTGTAGTAATCGTAAGACTCCTTGAAAAGGTGTGTTCCAAAGACATCTACGCGAATCCACTTGATTCCAGTTTTAAAATTAACCTTTTCAGTAAGAAGATCTTTTTTTCTATTCATTAGTTTCATGGTCTTCATAATATTTGCCGTGTCTCTAAAGTGATGTTGCATGTCTATCACCATATTTTTCCTGGTTGAAGAAACAATCACATCACGATATTCATCAGGGATGTAAATGTTTTGATGTTTCTTTCTTCTAAAAAAAAATTATTTTGCCCGGCACACGAGTCCGTCCACAAAATTAGATGATCTCTTACTTTGAAGGCTGGATCCACTTCGATTGTTCGTAGAAAACAACTAAAAATTTTCGAGCTACCTCTGGAAGCTTGATTTTCCGTCCATGTACAGAAAACAGTTTTTTCCACATTTTTGGATATTATGTGGATACCTAAGTTGTAAAACCAAATTTGTCTAAGATAAAAGGCTTTGGAGGTACTAAGCCTAGGTAGGGGCATAGTTTGCTGTAGATCCAATGTTACATACACAGTGTTATCTGATTTGCTAGCAAATTCTCTATCTGCTTTTTGAGATTCAAACGCTGATTTGTAATTTTCAGTGTGCTCTTCATTACTTTTGCCAGAAGCGCATGTGCTACATGTATCGCTTTTGGGATAACCAAAAGACAGATTAAATTCATTATTAAAAATGAATCTCTTTTATTTGAAATTTTTCATTTCTTCCGTCAGTTCGGCATTTGTCTAGGTAAAGTTTATGCATTCTAGGGATCGAAAGTTGCGGTGAAAGATATTTTTTGTGAATATTACAATGCCTGGAGTAGTGCGAATCTTCTGCTGGGAAACTGGAAATATGCTCAATGACGTAAGCAGCAACTTCAGCAGGGGTCTTGTTAGGTCTGACTGCGTGTTTTCCCCTTCTGTCCGGCTCAGGAGCATTTTTCCCTGATTTTATTGAAGTTTGGAATCAGTTTTTCAAGCTGATTGCAAACAAGGAAATGAAAGCTCGTTTGCATACGGTAGTTTGCCGGCCACTATAACTTAAATTGTATTGGTAGGTGGCAGTTTTATGCTTTAATGCTCCAGTTTTCTTTCTCATTGGTTCCCTTTTTTTAATGTTCTTAAAAGATGGCAGTTTTTTGCATTTACATCTAGTTTTTTTAGCAATTTTTATTCTCTGTGGTATGGATGAAGGAAGTAAGTACTTTATCTTGTTACTTACCTCCTTTATTCACTAGACATTTAAAGTAGTATGGTCAATTATCTCCTTCATACGCTGGCTATCTCAGTTATTTTAAATCATAGAAGGCTGGGGATAAGTGATGGAAAATTTAATTTAGCACTTACCACCTTCATCCATGCGGATAACTCATTTTCTTCAAAAATGTCACTTAGTCCCTTCATCCACTCACCCCTTCAATTGTGAAATTGAATGATCTTTTATCAACCTTATATCTTATGGTTACATACTGAGTAATATTTATGTCATGGTTTTAGGTAAAACTGAAATATATAATGTACAGCAAGTTGCCATTAATGATGACAAACATAATACCAAAGAATATAGACGCTTATAGTGTCTATATTCTTTGATAATACTATACCTGATACTTTGATGGAAGAGTTTCTGGTAACAGGTAATTTTATTTATTGCTCCTACAACTGTATTATCCATTCAACTAATCACTAATAAGCATTAACATATCTACTTTGAACGTTTATATGTTATTTGGTTATTAAATATATTTTTATATTTCAGATGTTGATGTTAATAGGCAGGAAGTGTCTACTCCACATAGGCCCCATACTCCACAATGTTTCACATCAGCTGCAACACAAACCCCCCTCCAAGTTGTCTGGTGGTACACCCAGAAAAAGGAAAATGAGGTTAAAAATAAAAAATTTCTTTTTAAACACTACTTTTGAAGCAAATTACCTTCTTCCTATTATAAAAGAATGTATTTCTAAACTATTTCAATCAGGTTTATATGTGAATTGTCTTGTTAATGATATGGGATCGAATTTTCTAAAATTGAGTAAATTACTGGGGATTTCTCCAACTAACTCAGAATTTGATGTCAATGGGCAAAAAATTGTTTATATATTTGATCCATGTCATTTAATTAAAGCCACTAGAAATAACTTAATTAATAATGTTTTTTATTTTGATGACAAAAAAACATCTTGGTCATTGATAGAAACTTTTTATCATGAAGATAAAAAGCAGTTCTATAAGTGTGCACCAAAACTAACACACTCCCATATATATCCTACATCTTTTGAAAAAATGCGAGTAAAACTAGCATCTCAAATTTTAAGTAACACTGTTGCAAGTTCTATGTATACATATATTTCTCTTGGTATTCTTCCATCAGATGCATTGGGAACAATAGAAATTATTGAAAAATTTAATAATTTGTTTGATATTTTAAATTCTACTGATAAGAATAATCCTAACAAATTTAAAAATGTATTTGAGGGAACTGATTTTCAGATCAATTACCTAGATTCTATGATAGATTTGGCGATCAAAAAAGTGTTGGATTGTAACAATGAATGGTGTTAAAAAGCTTTGGGATAACTTAAAGTCTCATGATTTTAAATACTTAAAAACAAGAAGACTTAACCAAGACTGTGTGGAAAATTATTTTGGTAGTATAAGACAACAAGGTGGAAATTCCATCAATCCAACTCCCATACAATTTCAGAGGGCATTTAAAAACTATTTTGTCAAAATTTTATGCATTCTAACAAAATGAATTGCAAAGATGATTTAGATAAACGTTTAATGGATTTAAATGTAAAAAAAAACTTGTAGTCAACAATACTCTCCAGTGAAGGCTCTTTCGCTTCCAGATTGTGATTGCAGAACAGAAAAACTAACAACCCAAAATGCTTTTCAACATGTATGTGGTTATTTAATTAAAAAGGCTCTCAATATTCATGTTTGTCATATATGTATTAAATATTCAAAGGAAATTGAAGAACTAGATAGTAGTTTGTTATTGACACATTTTAAAGCATACAATATTGATAAATGTGATTATGGGGGACTGAGAACTCTAAGTGAGGACTTCGTTCAATTTATTTATAAATTAGAAATAATGTTTCGTTCTTCATTTGAAGATATATATATATATATATATATATATATATATATATATATATATATATATTTATATATATATATATATATATATATATATATATATATATATATATATATATATATTGTTATGATGTATTGTTTGTTTGAATGATGAGCAATGAGTATTTTTTAATAATATAGGGTTTTTATCGCGGTTCTCAAAGAATTAGTTTGTAAGTACTTTTTTAAATTATCTTTATTATATCTATTATGAAACACACATATATATCTAACCTTCTTCTTCTTCTTCATGTGCCTTGTCCGTTCCGAACGTTGGCAATCAACATGGCTATTCTGACTTTGTTTACGGCAGATCTGAATAGTTCAGCAGATGACAATCCGAACCATTGCCGCAAGTTTTGGAGCCACGAGTGTCTTCTCCTCCCTGGACCCCTTCTGCTGTCTATTTTCCCTTGAATGATCAGTTGTAGTACTCTATATTTATTATGTCTCATAACGTGACCCAAGTATTCCAACTTTCTTTTCTTTATACTTATTCCTACCTCTCTCTCTTTACCTATCCGGCGTAGTACCTCTTCGTTTGTCACGTGCTGAGTCCAGGATATATGTAATATACGTCGGTAAGCCCACATTTCGAAGGCCTCTATATCTATATCTAACCTAGCCAATGTAAATTTAAAATAAACTATCTTTAAATTGAAATTCTTATGAAACTAATTAAATTCTATAGACAATGTAAAATTTAAACAAAATATCTTCAAAATTGAAATTGTTATGACACTAACTAAATTATATTAACAAAATTTTGTACCTTTCTGTCACTGAATGCCTAAATGAACTGTTTTCCACTATATAGATTATAATCACCACTCAAATGTCTTCTTCTCAGCTTCGGTTATCCCTGTTTTTGTGAAATTACTTTTTCCAATTATCAGCTTCGACCAATTTAAGATATTTTTCTTCACAGCATTTATAAACCACCAAGCAAACCAGCAACAGCATTTATTTTATTCTTCTTTTCAATATATCAATATCCAATCACCAAAATATCATTTAATTTTAATATTCAATTAATACTTCTTCCATTATCATCATTTATACATAACATAATTTTTAATCTTCAATATTATTTTCTTTATACTGTTTCTTAATATTGATTTAACTCACTATATTGAACAATTGTAACTGATTGACTATCTGATTGACCATCGAGAATTTTGTTGGCATTTAGGCTTTTCAGATCAGAGTATACATTTAAATCAGTAACTTATATAAATTATAACATTTTAATTTAATAAATTACACATTTTAAACAACATATTATCATTATAACCCCACTTTATATTCGTAATTATTCTTAAACGTCACTTCAGAGTATGTATATCTGGTTGACTAGTCACATGGCTCACTTAAATATATCTACAACATCATAATTACTAAAAAAATACTTTTTATATGCTAATTTCTTAAAAATGCCCTCACATAAATATATTTTTATTAAATTCTCTAGTATATAACTTCTTAAAATAACCAAATACTTGTTATATCTAAAATTATCTAGTATATAACTTATAAATTATTTTCTTTAAACACCAATCATATCAATATATATATATATATATATATATATATATATATTCCGAACATATATATATATATATATATATACAGTAGACTCCCTCTATAACGAGAACTGAAATGACAGACTAATTACCTCGTTATAAGCCGATCTCGTTATATCAGACAATCATAATACTGTGCATACATATGAATCTGTAGTTTTCTAAACCATTAACTTCCTATAGTGAAGCCATTCGGAGCAATATAAGATGCTAATAAATATTGTTTGAATGGCGTTTTTGAAAAAAAGTTATTACTTTTATTGTCAATGAAATATATTAAAACATAAAAGAGTTGTTTACTTTTATTATCAATGATATACGTTACAACAAAAAAGCTGTACTTATATTTTTTTCCAACTACATAATGTATAAATCGTATTTTCAAGGATAACATAAACTATTGCTTCTGCAATTTTAAGAACTCAGTTATTTTTAACTGCTTTAAATGGTCCAGTATCATTCTATCATATATTTTCTAAAGATGTGAAACAGTTGTATTTATTCATTGTAAAGAAGTTTATTGCGGGCTGCAGTTAAGTTTATTGAGGGGCTGTTTGAAAAGGTATTTATTTATAGCCACGACCGGACTAAAAACGTAAGAAACACGTTTTTGGATCTTATTTTCTCTCGTTATAACCAAATTTGCCTCGCTATAGACGGTTATAGTTCAATAGAAATTTCACGGGACATCTAATGTATCTCGTTATAAGCGAAACCTCGTAATAACCGTGTTCGTTATAGAGGGAGTATACTGTATATATATATATATATATATATATATATATATATATATATATATATATATATATATATATATATATATGTTCGGAAAGATTTCCGCGGTTAGTACAATTAAACTTAGAGCTAAGAAGATTAATATTATTATAAAAATTAATATTAAACTCACCAGTCTTCTGGGTTGAACCGCGTCGATATCCATTTTGCCGAGCTTTCGACATCCTCTCTGATGTCTTCTTCAGGGCTTCCGAGGTCTCAGTCTCCCGAGCCCCCAGACACTACTACACTCACTAGTCACTTCTAGTTCACTCACTAGTTCACTACAGTGGTAGTGTCTGGGGGCTCGGGAGACTGAGACCTCGGAAGCCCTGAAGAAGACATCAGAGAGGATGTCGAAAGCTCGGCAAAATGGATATCGACGCGGTTCAACCCGGAAGACTGGTGAGTTTAATATTAATTTTTATAATAATATTAATCTTAGCTCTAAGTTTAATTGTACTAACCGCGGAAATCTTTCCGAACATATATATATATATATATATATATATATATATATATATATATATATATATATATATAATATATATATATATATATATATATATATATATATATATATATATATATATATATATATATATATATATATATATATGTTATAAAATTATTTATTCATTTACGGTTATTTTATTCTTTAAAATATTTTAACGCGGATCTTAAAAGTAACAAAATAAAAAGGGGGGATAGAAAATTGAAAATATTATCCCATGTTTAAATATTTAAAATTGGTGTAATTTTTTATCATACTTTGTTCAATATTACAATAAATCTTGTAGATTTGGTTAATTAGATTTTTATGGAAAAAATTTAAGATATTACAGCGAACTGTTATACAACGAGAATAAATTTTTAACTGTACGTAAATTGTCCTCATACATATACTTTGTTTACCAATTACAACATTTCTTGAATTTATTGACATATTTATGTCACATGCTATATTAAAATGCGCATATGTAAC
Organism: Diabrotica undecimpunctata; assembly: GCF_040954645.1. Classification (NCBI taxonomy): domain Eukaryota; kingdom Metazoa; phylum Arthropoda; class Insecta; order Coleoptera; family Chrysomelidae; genus Diabrotica; species Diabrotica undecimpunctata. The sequence continues at coordinate 23,632,767 of NC_092806.1, read as the reverse complement.
TGTTTATATTAATACATTTGTTAAATATTTGCTTTTTTGTACATATATTTTTTAAGTATCACGCACAAGGGGTGCTACTTTTATGGTAGCTCTACTTCAGTGATTTTTCATGTTTATTTAGTGTTCAGTATGCTTATTTTTTAAAATTAATTACTAATGTTCTGAAGCTATTTTCTTGTGGCATTTTAAATTTAAATTTAAAATGTCACAAGAAAATAGCTTCAGAACAATATTAAGATAGTAATTAATTTAAAATGCCACAAGAAAATTGCTTATTTTTTGTAAATCTATATTATAATCTAAGCTTCCTAAATAAACATTATTATTAGTATTAATTACAATAAATTTCTATTATTATTATTGTGTTTTATTACAATTTTTTACCCCTCCCTACCACAAATGTGATATATCCAGGCGAATTAAATGTAGTACTGTACAACCAGAAGTTTCAGAGACCTCAGATGCACAGAAAGAGAAATCGAAGGGTATACATGTATATTAATTACAATAAATTTTTATTATTATTCTGTTTTATTACAACTTTTAACCTTTCCTACCATAAATTTGATATGTCCTGGCGAGTTGAATTTAGTACAGTACAACCAGAAGTTTCAGAGACCTTAGATGCATAGAAAGAAATCGAAGGGGTATACAGTCATTCTAGCCGCAGCTACAGAGTTTTTACGCGCAGCGAAAATATCATGGTGTTGGAGGTTAATAGATATTCACATTCAAAGAAATTCCTCAACTCAACAGGAAACAAAAAAAGTCAGCAACTTAAGACAAAGTTAATAGAAATTTCAAAAGTATAATTCTATATTGATAAATAAAAAAGTCTCGAGTCAAATATAGATTTTGAGTGATGAAGTTTTTTATTAACCTTAAAAAAAAAAACGATAAAAAGTAATAGAAATCGACTGCTTTTCATCTCTATTTTGAAATTAACTCTCAAATTCAATCGCTTTTTATCGGTTTTTTAACGTACTAAAATACTTTTAGTACGTTAATTCGTTAAGTACGTCAGGAAACGTTTGATTGATGAAGTCAATAGTTGCTCTAGAGTTTTGAGCCGAACACCCATCCTGTTGGAAATAAACCTCCTGAAAATTAACGGGAAGGCGTCGAACTGCCGGAATGATCTCATTCTGTAAAATTTGGGCCCGTTTAGGTCTCCATCGATAAAAAATGGACGACAAAAAAATATGGTCGCCCAATATCCCAGTCCAAACATTTAACTTTTGCGGATGCTGCGTTCGCACTGCAACACTGAGCTGCTTATTTTTCCAAGAATAATACCTTGCAACATATATGTATTGTGTTTTTTATGTAATGAAAATGAAGATTTGTCAGAAAATAAAATATTTTTAAAAAGTGTACATTTTCATTCTGTTTATCTAACATAATTTCACAAAACTCCATCCGCCTAAAGTTATCTTCCGGAAACAATCCTTGTGTTTGTTGTATCTTAAAACAGTGATACCCATTCCTTTTGAGAACTCGCTGGACAGTTCGAGCATTCCCGTTTACTTCCCTAGCAATTTGTACCCTATTGCACGGTTCACTAGCTTCCACAAAAGTACAAATATCAATATCCCTGTTTTGACGCTCCTCATCGACAGGTCTAACACGTGATTCATTACCTTCATGACACTTTACAACTGTTTACACATCCGAAGTTTAAAAATGTTTAATAATATAATATGTTTATTGACCTGTAATATTGTACAGGTCAATAAAACAATGTTGTGATCTATATATATATATATATATATATATATATATATATATATATATATATATATATATATATATATATATATATATATATATATATATATATATATATATATATATAAGGTGGTCCTTAAGTAAGTGTACAAACAGAAACAGTAGATTCTGCACTTTAAAATATTACGATTTAAGCCAACTTGCTTTAATAAAATGTTGATATTAAGAAAGATACAGGGTGTTAAAGTGGAAATTTAAAATTTTATTTTTCGCTATAAATGTATTGTAATGTTTTTGGACAAAAATTTATAATTATACGCTATTAAGTAGGATAAATTATAATTTTATACACACAATAATGTAACTAATAGAGGGCGCCACATATGCCACATGTGTGGCATATATTTGCGCTTAACTTTTTTGATCTTTAAGTTACCTCTATTTGTGTTAAAAAATATTAAACATACATTATTTTTACAAAGAAAAGGTATACTTGTTAGTAACCTCAAAATTTAACCGTTTTCGCGATAATCGCATTTTATAAGTCAGCTGCATAATAATTCTTAGTTGTGATATTTGTGCGGTAAAGCACTCAATACCTGTAGATAAGCATAATTCAGAGTTTATTCTTATTAAAACAACTCAAAGATGATAATGTAACCTTACAAAATTTTTGTTATGGCTGCTAAATGTCTAATTGGAGAAAATGATCTTCATCTTCTTCTTTAGGTGCGTGTCCGTATTAAGACGTAGGCCGTCCCCCATGTACACAATTTCCCTCTTCTATCGCTTCTTAAATTTCTATACCTACTGGGGTTGTATTACTTTTTCTCTATTGTAAAATGCTGAAAAACCAAAAAATATGGTTTATGTAAGATGGTACACCACCACATTCTAGAGAAAAGGCGTTGAAAACATAGTTAAATATACCTTTTCTTTATGTTAAATTGGTCGTGGCAGTCATATTCCTTGGGAATGTGGTGAGATATTGATATAATTATTTAATTTATAAACAATCCCAAAATTTATTATTCATTACGTAAATTGTTGTTTAACCATTTTTATTAGGACAATTAGAAACTAAAGCACAGGTATTGAATAACATATATTTTCCTACATAAAATTGGCCGCTCGTTCTCCTGCCATCCTCAGAATTTTCGTACATCTAACTGTTCGTGAGAAAAATTTCCACTTGTATTCACACTTGTATGTATTCGCTGAAAATTTGGAGAAAATAAAAGTGTATATTTTGTTTGAAATTTGAATTATTTCGATTAAGGGTGACTTGCTGTTTAAAAAGAACATGTGGCTAGAAATTATGCACCATTTTGCTGGAAAATCGAAAATCTGCACACCATTGGATTTTTATCAAATTTGGTTAATCGGCTATGTTGGCGTCAATTTTGATCCGAGAGTCAAGCGAATGGACATTTCCTACATAAAATTGGCCGCTCGTTCTTCTGCCATACTCAGAATCTTCCTACATCTAACTGTTCGTAAAAAAAATTTCCACTTGGATGTATGTATTCGCTGAAAATTTCGAGAAAATTAAAAGTGTATATTTTGCTTGAAATTTGAATTATTTCGATTGAGGGTGACTTGTTGATTAAAAAAATCTAAACATGTGGCTAAAAATTATGCACCGTTTTGCCGGAAAATCGAAAAAACTGTAGACCATTGGATTTTTATCAAATTTGGTTAATCGGCTATGTTGGCGTCAATTTTGGTCCGAGAGTCAAGCGAATGGACATTTCCTACATAAAATTGGCCGCTGGTTCTTCTGCCATCCTCAGAATTTTCCTACATCTAACTGTTCGTGAGAAAAATTTCCACTTGGATGTTTGTAATTGCTGAAAATTTCGTGAAAATTAAAAGTGAATATTTTGTTTGAAATTTGAATTATTTCGATTAAGGGTGACTTGCTGTTTAAAAAGAAATTAACATGTGGCTAGAAATTATGCACCGTTTTGCCGGCAAATCGAAAAAACTGTAGACCATTGGATTTTTATCAAATTTCGTTAATCGGCTATATTGGCGTCAGTTTTGGTCCGAGAATCAAGCGAATGAAGATTTCCTACATAAAATTGGCCGCTCGTTCTTCTGCCATACTCAGAATCTTCCTACATCTAACTGTTCGTGAGAAAAATTTCCACTTGGATGTATGTATTCGCTGAAAATTTCGAGAAAATTAAAAGTGTATATTTTGCTTGAAATTTGAATTATTGCGATTGAGGGTGACTTGTTGATTAAAAAAATCTAAACATGTGGCTAAAAATTATGCACCGTTTTGCCGGAAAATCGAAAAAACTGTAGACCATTGGATTTTTATCAAATTTGGTTAATCGGCTATGTTGGCGTCAATTTTGGTCCGAGAGTCAAGCGAATGGACATTTCCTACATAAAATTGCCCGCTCGTTCTTCTGCCATACTCAGAATGTTCCTACATCTAACTGTTCGTGAGAAAAATTTCCACTTGGATGTATGTATTCGCTGAAAATTTCGAGAAAATTAAAAGTGTATATTTTGCTTGAAATTTGAATTATTTCGATTGAGGGTGACTTGTTGATTAAAAAAATCTAAACATGTGGCTAAAAATTATGCACCGTTTTGCCGGAAAATCGAAAAAACTGTAGACCATTGGATTTTTATCAAATTTGGTTAATCGGCTATGTTGGCGTCAATTTTGGTCCGAGAGTCAAGCGAATGGACATTTCCTACATAAAATTGCCCGCTCGTTCTTCTGCCATACTCAGAATGTTCCTACATCTAACGGTTCGTGAGAAAAATTTCCACTTGTATGTTTGTATTTGCTGAAAATTTCGTGAAAATTAAAAGTGGATATTTTGTTTGAAATTTGAATTATTTCGATTAAGGGTGACTTGCTGTTTAAAAAGAAATTAATATGTGGCTAGAAATTATGCACCGTTTTGCCGGAAAATCAAAAAAACTGTAGACCATTGGATTTTTATCAAATTTGGTTAATCGGCTATGTTGGCGTCAATTTTGGTCCGAGAGTCAAGCGAATGGACATTTCCTACATAAAATTGGCCGCTTGTTCTTCTGCCAACCTCAGAATTTTCCTACATCTAACGGTTCGTGAGAAAAATTTCCACTTGGATGTTTGTATTTGCTGAAAATTTCGTGAAAATTAAAAGTGAATATTTTGTTTGAAATTTGAATTATTTGGATTAAGGGTGACTTGCTAATTAAAAAAATCTAAACATGTGGCTAAAAATTATGCACCGTTTTGCAGGAAAATCGAAAAAACTGTAGACCCTTGGATTTTTATCAAATTTGGTTAATCGGCTACATTGGCGTCAATGTTGGTCCGAGAGTCAAGCGAATACACATTTGCTACATAAAATTGGCCGCTTGTTCTTCTGCCAACCTCAGAATTTTCCTACATCTAACGGTTCGTGAGAAAAATTTCCACTTGGATGTTTGTATTTGCTAAAAATTTCGTGAAAATTAAAAGTGGATATTGTGTTTGAAATTTGAATTATTTCAATTAAGGGTGACTTGCTGTTTAAAAAGAAATTAATATGTGGCTAGAAATTATGCACCGTTTTGCCGGAAAATCAAAAAACTGTAGACCATTGGATTTTTATCAAATTTGGTTAATCGGCTATGTTGGCGTCAATTTTGGTCCGAGAGCCAAGCTAATGGACATTTCCTACATAAAATTGCCCGCTCGTTCTTCTGCCATACTCAGAATGTTCCTACATCTAACGGTTCGTGAGAAAAATTTCCACTTGTATGTTTGTATTTGCTGAAAATTTCGTGAAAATTAAAAGTGGATATTTTGTTTGAAATTTGAATTATTTCGATTAAGGGTGACTTGCTGTTTAAAAAGAAATTAATATGTGGCTAGAAATTATGCACCGTTTTGCCGGAAAATCAAAAAAACTGTAGACCATTGGTTTTTTTATCAAATTTGGTTAATCGGCTATGTTGGCGTCAATTTTGGTCCGAGAGTCAAGCGAATGGACATTTCCTACATAAAATTGCCCGCTCGTTCTTCTGCCATACTCAGAATGTTCCTACATCTAACGGTTCGTGAGAAAAATTTCCACTTGTATGTTTGTATTTGCTGAAAATTTCGTGAAAATTAAAAGTGAATATTTTGTTTGAAATTTGAATTATTTGGATTAAGGGTGACTTGCTAATTAAAAAAATCTAAACATGTGGCTAAAAATTATGCACCGTTTTGCCGGAAAATCGAAAAAACTGTATATTTTTTAATTCGATTTTTCCTCTTTTCCGGCAAACTGGGGTTAAGGGATCAGAAAGAAACACATGTTTGGAATAAGCTGGACCAAGTGCATGTACCAAAACATTAAACAAATTTTTTATTTTGGAAAATTTGGAAAATTTTTTCCAAGGGGGTACCCTTGGATTTTTATCAAATTTGGTTAATCGGCTACATTGGCGTCAATGTTGGTCCGAGAGTCAAGCGAATACACATTTGCTACATAAAATTGGCCGCTTGTTCTTCTGCCAACCTCAGAATTTTCCTACATCTAACGGTTCTTGAGAAAAATTTCCACTTGGATGTTTGTATTTGCTGAAAATTTCGTGAAAATTAAAAGTGGATATTGTGTTTGAAATTTGAATTATTTCAATTAAGGGTGACTTGCTGTTTAAAACGAAATTAATATGTGGCTAAAAATTATGCACCGTTTTGCCGGAAAATCGAAAAAACTGTAGACCATTGGATTTTTATCAAATTTGGTTAATCGGCTATGTTGGCGTCAATTTTGGTCCGAGAGTCAAGCGAATGGACATTTCCTACATAAAATTGGCCGCTTGTTCTTCTGCCAACCTCAGAATTTTCCTACATCTAACGGTTCGTGAGAAAAATTTCCACTTGTATGTTTGTATTTGCTGAAAATTTCGTGAAAATTAAAAGTGGATATTTTGTTTGAAATTTGAATTATTTCGATTAAGGGTGACTTGCTGTTTAAAAAGAAATTAATATGTGGCTAGAAATTATGCACCGTTTTGCCGGAAAATCAAAAAAACTGTAGACCATTGGATTTTTATCAAATTTGGTTAATCGGCTATGTTGGCGTCAATTTTGGTCCGAGAGTCAAGCGAATGGACATTTCCTCCATAAAATTGCCCGCTCGTTCTTCTGCCATACTCAGAATGTTCCTACATCTAACGGTTCGTGAGAAAAATTTCCCCTTGGATGTCTGTCTTCGCTGAAAATTTCGAGAAAATTAAAAGTGTATATTTTGTTTAAAATTTGAATTATTTCGATTAAGGGTGACTTGCTTATTAAAAAGATATAAACATGTGGCCGGAAATTATGCACCGTTTTGCCGGAAAATCGAAAAAACTGTAGACCATTGGATTTTTATCAAATTTCGTTAATCGGCTATATTGGCGTCAGTTTTATTCCGAGAGTCAAGGGAATGCACATTTCCTACATAAAATTGGCCGCTCGTTCTTCTCCCATCCTCAGAATTTTCCTACATTTAACGGTTCGTGAGAAAAATTTCCCCTTGGATGTCTGTCTTCGCTGAAAATTTCGAGAAAATTAAAAGCGTATATTTTGTTTAAAATTTGAATTATTTCGATTAAGGGTGACTTGGTTATTAAAAAGATATAAACATGTGGCCGGAAATTATGCACCGTTTTGCCGTAAAATCGAAAAAACTGTAGACCATTGGATTTTTATCAAATTTCGTTAATCGGCTATATTGGCGTCAGTTTTGGTCCGAGAGTCAAGCGAATGGACATTTCCTACATAAAATTGGCCGCTCGTTCTTGTGCCATCCTCAGAATTTTCCTACATCTAACTGTTCGTGAGAAAAATTTCCACTTGGATAATTCCTATTTGCTGAAAATTTCGAGAAAATAAAAGTGTATATTTTGTTTGAAATTTGAATGATTTCGATTAAGGGTGACTTGCTGTTTAAAAAGAACATGTGACTAGAAATTATGCACCCTTTTGCTGGAAAATCGAAAATCTGTAGACCATTGGATTTTTATCAAATTTGGTTAATCGGCTATGTTGGCGTCAATTTTGGTCCGAGAGCCAAGCTAATGGACATTTCCTACATAAAATTGCCCGCTCGTTCTTCTGCCATACTCAGAATCTTCCTACATCTAACTGTTCGTGAGAAAAATTTCCACTTGGATGTATGTATTCGCTGAAAATTTCGAGAAAATTAAAAGTGTATATTTTGCTTGAAATTTGAATTATTTCGATTGAGGGTGACTTGTTGATTAAAAAAATCTAAACATGTGGCTAAAAATTATGCACCGTTTTGCCGGAAAATCGAAAAAACTGTAGACCATTGGATTTTTATCAAATTTGGTTAATCGGCTATGTTGGCGTCAATTTTGGTCCGAGAGTCAAGCGAATGGACATTTCCTACATAAAATTGGCCGCTGGTTCTTCTGCCATTCTCAGAATTTTCCTACATCTAACTGTTCGTGAGAAAAATTTCCACTTGGATGTTTGTAATTGCTGAAAATTTCGTGAAAATTAAAAGTGAATATTTTGTTTGAAATTTGAATTATTTCGATTAAGGGTGACTTGCTGTTTAAAAAGAAATTAACATGTGGCTAGAAATTATGCACCGTTTTGCCGGCAAATCGAAAAAACTGTAGACCATTGGATTTTTATCAAATTTTGTTAATCGGCTATATTGGCGTCAGTTTTGGTCCGAGAGTCAAGCGAATGGAGATTTCCTACATAAAATTGGCCGCTCGTTCTTCTGCCATACTCAGAATCTTCCTACATCTAACTGTTCGTGAGAAAAATTTCCACTTGGATGTATGTATTCGCTGAAAATTTCGAGAAAATTAAAAGTGTATATTTTGCTTGAAATTTGAATTATTTCGATTGAGGGTGACTTGTTGATTAAAAAAATCTAAACATGTGGCTAAAAATTATGCACCGTTTTGCCGGAAAATCGAAAAAACTGTATATTTTTTAATTCGATTTTTCCTCTTTTCCGGCAAACTGGGGTTAAGGGATCAGAAAGAAACACATGTTTGGAATAAGCTGGACCAAGTGCATGTACCAAAACATTAAACAAATTTTTTTTTTTGGAAAATTTGGAAAAATTTTTCAAGGGGGTACCCTTGGATTTTTATCAAATTTGGTTAATCGGCTACATTGGCGTCAATGTTGGTCCGAGAGTCAAGCGAATACACATTTGCTACATAAAATTGGCCGCTTGTTCTTCTGCCAACCTCAGAATTTTCCTACATCTAACGGTTCGTGAGAAAAATTTCCACTTGGATGTTTGTATTTGCTGAAAATTTCGTGAAAATTAAAAGTGGATATTTTGTTTGAAATTTGAATTATTTCAATTAAGGGTGACTTGCTGTTTAAAAAGAAATTAATATGTGGCTAGAAATTATGCACCGTTTTGCCGGAAAATCAAAAAAACTGTAGACCATTGGATTTTTATCAAATTTGGTTAATCGGCTATGTTGGCGTCAATTTTGGTCCGAGAGTCAAGCGAATGGACATTTCCTACATAAAATTGGCCGCTTGTTCTTCTGCCAACCTCAGAATTTTCCTACATCTAACGGTTCGTGAGAAAAATTTCCACTTGGATGTTTGTATTTGCTGAAAATTTCGTGAAAATTAAAAGTGAATATTTTGTTTGAAATTTGAATTATTTCGATTAAGGGTGACTTGCTGTTTAAAAAGAAATTAATATGTGGCTAGAAATTATGCACCGTTTTGCCGGAAAATCAAAAAAACTGTAGACCATTGGATTTTTATCAAATTTGGTTAATTGCTTTAATTAAATAGTGATCACTATCTATGTTTTCTCCTCTAAAAGACCTAATACCTAATAAGTTAGAGCAGTGTCTTGTATAGATGATTATATGATCTATTTGGTTAATCGTTTCATTATAATTTCAAGTACCTTATGTATATTTTTATGGGGAAATCGTGTCCCAGCTATTACCATGTTCTTAGACATCGCAAACTTTATGATCCTGAGACCGTTGTCATTAGAGTCTACGTGTAGCCTCTCTTTTCCGATGGTGGGCGAATATAAATTCTCTCTTCCGACGTTGGCATTAAAGTCTCCTGCTATTATTTTGATGTCATTTTTTGACCAATCATCGCATTCTGGGTCTAGTGCCTCATAGAATATGTCTTTTTCATCATCCTCTTTTTCTTCCATTGCAGCATGGATGCTAATAATGCTGATATTAGCGAACTTCCCTTTAAGTCTTATTCGACATATCCTATGATCAATAAGCTTTGAAATCAATTACACTATGTTTGACCTTGCTGCTTACAAAAAATTCGGTACCAAATTCGTGTCGGGTAGGATGTCCATTGTAGCAAATATTGCAGTTATTTTTTTCCAGGATGCCTGAGCTAGTCCACCACATTTCCTGTAAAGCAATGATATCTGCTTTGGTTTTATTTATTTCTTCTATGAGCAGAGCCGTGGATTGAGGCTGATAAAGGCTTCTTACGTTCCACGTGCAAATTTTTAAATCATTATCCTTATTTCGTTTGCGAGTTCGTCGTAGATTAGACGTCCGGTTTCTTTCTTTGTAGCTCTATTACAAAAGGTTTTTTTACTTTACTCATTATTGTTAAAATACCATATTTTTGTAAGTATGTAGATGACTACAAAAATGTCAGTATCTTCAACATAATGTTTCCCATCATACTTATCCATAGTGTCTCGAAATGTAGCTTAATCGGGGACATCACATTCTGCAGAAGTATTATTTTAAAAAATAAATAAAACAACAATATCTTTATATTTTATATATTTATCCCATATCAAACAATACACCATTTTATTTTGCTATTGCCATTAATACAGTACATCGCATTTTTAAATTCTTACATAAATAATCATACAAATACTGCTCAGTGAAAAATCCTAAACTGTTCAATATTGTCATGCTGCAACAGTTGGTTGGTATGATAGTCACTTAGTGCCTAAAAATATAAGTAAGGTGAAAAACAATCGCGTTTTCACTGAAAAAGTAATAATAAAAAAAAAACAAAACAAATGTTTACAACTCTAAATCATCAGAGGAATATCTCTAAAAATATTATTACCTTAGAGTCGTCAAATTTTTATCCCTCAGTAGATTTACTGAAATTCACTACCAATGCCATAAAATCGACTCTAACGCTAATTCCATCTTTTTCTTTACTTGCAGTGACACTATCGTAACATTATAAGTCAGTGAGTTAAATTATTTTTCATATAACGAAATAAACAAATGGAAAGCTATAAATCAATTTAAATATAGTAGATCAAAGACCAGGTATGAAATTACATAGAAGTTTGTCCAGTAAGTTCATAGAATTAGCTACAAACTTATTTGCAAGATTACAAATTTACCAGAACTCCGAGAATTCCCTTCTTTTTCGTCATTTACCATTTTGTCTATGCTACTATGAATTTATTACAGAGAGAAAGGAAAATTAAGTGTGGGGTTTGGGCTGTTGATAGGGCACATCCAACCAAAGAAACATTTTACCATCTACTCTACAAACAAACAATAATAATTTTTGGATCCATCTTCCATGAAATATGTAAATCCACTGATTGAGCCAACGTCCAAGAAACCAAGAGGAACGGTAAAGGCGAAAGAGACTATAACCAATATTTTCTAGCATATAGGAGTGAATCATAGCACGATCAGGTGTAGGGATACTTGTCCATAAAAAAATTAAAGACAACATAAATAACTGCCGTTATATCTCCGAAAGAATAATACATATGAACATCACAATGGACTACTAAAAATTAAATGTCATATCTATCTATAGCCTCGAGGACTGCAAACCTCAGGAGGAAGGAGAGGCATTCTACGAACAATTGCAAACCATCCTGGATGAAGTACCTCATGAAGAACCCTTAATTCTTATGGGTGGCTTTCATGCACGAATTAGGAATGAAATAGTTCCAGGAATAAAACAAAGATTTAATGAAAACTATGTCAACACAAATGGAGAACTCATGGCTAATCTTTTGTGTTTTTAACGAACGAAGCATCAATAATACATTTTTCGACCATAAGCTCCAGTATAAATATACATTTGAAAACCCCAGGGGGTACAAATCTATGATTGATTTTATAGGCACTAATAGAAAAATCCACCCAACTCAGATTCTAGATATCCGAACTTTAAACTGAGAAGACACAGGGGGTGAACACAAACTAGTACTAACAAAAATAAGAATAAGAAGAACCAAAATATTTTCTACAGGAAATCACCGAGGAAAAATTCAATGTAGAATCACTGTGGAACGACTCTACAAGAGAAATGTACCAAAGGAGGCTAGCACAGAAGATACAGCTGAAAAAAATAGACGACATCGAAGACATAAACGCGAGCTGGGAGAAAATTAAAAACAACATTGAAGAAGCAGCAACAGAAGCTCTAGGAAAACGCAAAGTCATATTGAGCAAAAGAAACATAACAATACACCATGGTTCAGAAAAGAAATAAAAGAGAAATGTAAAAAGAAACGAGAGGCCTATACGAAGTACAAAACATCAAATACTCCAGAATCCCGAGACACCTATAGAAGAATACGAAATGAAACAAAGCAGTTGGTAAGAAAAACAAAAAGTGAACACTGGGAACAGTTTACAAAAAGGATGGAAAGCGACTTATACGATACACAAAAACAAATATGGAAATTCATAAGAAACCAACGGAAAGAAATGGCAGAATTGAAGGAATACAATAACATACCAGCAAACGAATGGGAAAGATACCTGGCGGAACGGTTAAGAAAAAGAATAATCAACACAATAACGTACCTGAACTAAGACATGAAATAGAAATCAGTTTTCAGGAAGTAGAGATAGTCATAAACTCACTTAAAAATAGAAGGTCACCAGGACCAGACGGAATAACCAACGAGCTTCTAAAACACGGAGGAGAAAGTATAACCCTAGAGATGACAACACTTATACAAAAACTAATATTGTACTACAAGATACCAGACGCATGAAGAAACAGCATAATGATACCAATGTTCAACAAAGGAGATAAGGAAGATCCCAACAATTATAGAGGTATAAATCTACTGAACACCGCACTTAAGCTTACCACAAAAGTCCTAACCAACAAAATCAGTAAACTAACAACTTTATCAGATGAACAACAAGTATTCAGATCCGGAAGATCCTGCGTAGACGCCGTATTTGTACTAAGACAAATCACAGAAAAGGCCATCGAGTACAATAAACCAGCATATCTATGTTTTATAGACCTGGCAAAGGCTTTCGATCGAATCCAAGTCGAAGACGTCTTACATCTACTGTATAAAAGAAACATACCAATCAATATTATATAAACCATCGAAAACATCTACTTACATAATCGAATACGGGCAAAGATAAATGGAAAACTAACACAGTGTATACCAGTACAAAGCGGAGTCAGACAGGGTGACTCGTTAAGCCCACTTCTCTTTAATATAATAATGGATGAAATAATACAAGCAGTACGTAAAGCTCATGGTTACACAAAGAAATTCAAATATTATGTTATGCAGACGACGTCGCATTAATCGCCGAGACAGAAGACGAACTCCAAAGATTAACACATATCTTCAATACAACAGCCAAGAAAAAGAATATGATAATATCAGCAGAAAAAACCAAATATATGACGCTGCGTGCCATAGTCAATGCGCCATACTATGTATCCAACGAGGTGATTCAACACGACATCCCCCTAGAATCCGTGAAAGAAGGCATACAACGTTTCAGTGCTAAATACTGTGAACGAGTGCTAGTGCATCCTAACGCGTTTGCTCGACAAATAAATGTGCGGAATGTCTTTGAAATGCGTAGACTAAAACGGCAATTGCCGTCCGACTTGTCCAACTGAACATAATATGTGTATTCAACTAATAAAATTTTAATTTTAGAATAATTGTAAAGAGGTTACTCACTGGAGTAACTCTCTACATGTCTGCATTTTTTTTACCATACCAAATGCTTAATGCCCAAAGGGCAGATTGTTGTACTCAATGGAGTTAATAAAAAAAATATTGAAGAAGAAACAGGCTTTAAAGCCTACATACAAGAAGGAAGAAAGAAGAGGAAGAGCTAACGTCTTTTGCCGGTAAATGCGAGTTACAGCATTTAATTTCAGGCTGAAGCAGTGCGTTCCGTTGCTAGCCGGCTCAGACAAGTGTGCGCGTACCTTTATAGGACAAGAAAAATACAAGGAATCGGAAACCGATAAAGACTGGATTAAGTAATAATGAAATAATATAAAAAATAGAATAAAAATGATTTTTTAATATTTATCTGGCTTACCTTAAAATATTTTACAGTCTTAACTCTCAACTCTAATGTAGCGTTTTCGTCACATATCATTAAAGTGTTGGGATGTTGTTGGAATGCTGATACCGTCCACATATGGTTAATGCCTTCTTCTATGGCTTTGTATAAGGCGAATGCCTTTTGGGAACCTGTAATAAGGATCATTACCTACAAACAGAACGAGAAAGTGTACAGTTTTAGCTTTAAGACAAACATCAAACAATAAATTAAATAAACAACAAAAATAATATACAGTAGGGACTGTGTAAATTATTACACAGACGTATTTAATATGAGAACATAGTTACGGGTATGATTATGTATGAAACTTTAAATCTAAAAATTTAGACTTCCGCGGTGGTTGAGCTTCTTCTTGTGGTCTTCTGAATCCTTTATAGAAGGTTGGCTACAATTTCGGCAAATCGTTGTGGATTTTGAGAGATCCTTAAAAAAAGATTGTGAATTTAAACCAGTTCAGACATTTTTGAGCCATGCACATTGTCTTCATCCCGGAACTCTTCTTTCTTCGATCTTACGCTTCATTATTATTATAAAAATTTGTCTTTCATCCTTCTGCGTTAAAGTCCATGTTTCCGCCTCATATGTGAGGACCGGCCTCAGCAGTGTTTTGTTTATAATAATTTTAGTTTTTCTTTGGATATTTCTTGAGAGGAATTGTTTTTGGAGATCATAGTATGCCGTATTTGTCAGGTTTATTTGTCTTTTAACTTCTTCTCTTCTACAAGGTATGTGAAGCTCTCAACACGTTTAAAGACAGGACTTTCAAAGACTATCTCCAGTTCCTCATTTGCTATAGAATCCTAATAGTAACCAACATGTACTTTTGGTTTTGTCTTCGTTGATGACGCTGATTCCGTCTGCGCGAACGAGATGCGCGTACTTCTTTTTTTCAAGCAGAGTGGGCATTCTGATTGTTTATTATTCTGTGCCCTGGCTATGCATTCACTTATGTCAACATCATCATCATCATCATCATTGGCTTTTACAACTCTTCGTGAGTTTTTGCCGCGTTTACTATTGCCTTCCATTGATTCCGATCCTGTGCTATTATTTCCCATGGCCCTTTCCGGTACCGCCATTCCGGCCAGGGTCATGTAACTTGTAACTTGTAGCTTCTTGATTGCTATAATAAAGATTCTGCATGAACTTCTTGTTTAATATATATATATATATATATATATATATATATATATATATATATATATATATATATATACATATATATATATATGACCAAAGGAATCAAAACAATGACAGAACAAGTAACTGACTAATCTTAACTATTATTACTTTCGGTTTTATGCATCAATGCTTTTTCCACACTTTCTTCTACTCAATGTTAAAAAAAATGCATGAAAATTTGTTAGTTCAGGATTTTTATCAGTACCTTATCAATTTCTCGATAAGTTGATGTATTTTTTTTTAATTCTGAATGATATTAAACATAGAATTCGACGATAATGTGTCATATCTGCTTCCTCTTTCCGGTATGTTGCTTTATAAAATTATTTAAAATCCTTTGTATTGGTAACAATACCTAAAAAGATTATGTGGTTTAAAGCACCAAATTTGTGACCCTTGGACAGTAGTAGATTACACCTATGTACTTCATTTAAAATATATTGGATGATACCATCTTCAATACCATCTATTTTAATTAAATAATCGAGATAAAAATATTGTTTATGTACAAAAGAACAAAAATCTAGACCTGTTATATTTAATAATAATAAAATAAATATACTCACAATTTAATCAGTCATTGATAAGCAGTTTATTGATCTTTGAAATACCTATAATTTGTTGACAATTTTGTAAGTTTTGAGACGTATATCAACCTCTTGGCGAGAAAAGAGAGGGATATAAAAATTATATTATACCTCCTCGTTAGTATTTATACTGAAAAATGTGAAGAGACGACACATGTATCCTTATATGTATTTTATGTATCCTTTTATTGTATTATTTATTATTATTATTAATACGAGGAAAATAAGAATACCATACATAAAAGGATTATCAGAAAAACTTAAAAGGATAGGAGATAAATTCAACATTTCAACAACATTCTAAACAACAAACACATTGAGATCTATTTTATCTAAAACTAAACCTAACAATGAACAAGAAAGAACAAAGAACTGTATTTATAAAATACCTTGTGAATGCGATCAGTTTTATTTAGGTGAAACATCAAGGCCATTAAATGTTGGCCTTAAGAATAATTGAACATCAATCTTCTATTAAAAAAGAGAATTTGATAGATCTCAAATATGCAAACAAGCGTGGGAAAATGAACATAGGGTTCAATGGAACGATTCAAGTATAGCCCTAAAAGAAACGGATGGTAAAAACACAAGCGGCTCTAATTATGCTAAATGAGACCAATTGTGTCGCAAATTCCTCGGCAGAATCTGGTTACCCATATTAAAAGAGGAAGTTAATAAAAAGAAAATACCACTCTTAGTAAGTCTACTATTTGAGTAAGTAAGAAGGTACAAATATGGCTATGCTACTAATATGGGCTTGCAATATGGGCTAGCGTGGTGCTACAAATATGAGCTAGCCCATATTTGTGTGGTGCTACAAATATGAGCTAGCCCATATCTGTATCAGTTTAGTCTACAGAGTTTTTTTATTTTCAGAATGCCTAGAAAAAGTATTGTAAGTCCAAAACAACGAAAGTCCTGGGATCCAGATAGCATGAAATCTGCTATTCAAGCTGTGAGAGATAAAACGATGGGTACATTAAAAGCAAGTAAAACTTATGTCCCGAGATCGACAGTACAACGGTTAGCAAAAATGACTGAACTGAGTCCAGATGAAGCAGTACTTAAGAAACTGGGAAGAGGAACTATTCTTGGCCCAGATTTAGAAAAATGTTTGGTGGGCTATATCCTTCAAATGGAAGCGAAATTTTATGGTTTAACGTGGACTGATATCAAACGAAAGGCATTTAATCTGGCTGAATCAAATGGATTAAATCATCCCTTTATGCAGTTAAAAAAAGCTGGTAGAGGTTGGCTAGATTTGTTCTTGGCGCGTCATAAAAATACATTGGCTTTAACTGGAATGTCTTTTGGACGGGCAGCTAGCTTTAACAAAGAGAATGTTCAAATATTTTTTGATCATCTGGAAAAAGCATATGATAACTACAATTTTTCCAGTAATTAGGTTTACAACGTAGATGATCAGGCCTAACCATTCTGCAAAATAAAATTGCAGCAATAGTGGGGCACAAAGGAAAAAAATAAATCGCATCGCTGACTTCGGTTGAGAGAGGATCATTGATCACTTTAATTGCATGTATGAGTGCTGGAGGGAATTTTATTCCACCCATGTTAATCTTCCCAAGAAAGAATAGTGGTTGAGTGCAGTCTAAATTACTTACACAGTGGTTTAAACACTTCATAGCTACCGTTAAGCCCTCTAAAGAGTTTCCTGTACTTCTTATATTGGATGGACACTACAGCCATACTCGCAATTTAGATGTGATCAATCTGGCAAGGGAGAATAACATAGTTATAATTTCATTACCTCCACATTCAACCCACAAACTGCAACCGCTAGACAAAATTTTCATGGGAACCAAGGCATACTATAGCGAAGAAATCAGGCAATGGTTACGTCATAATAACCGCGCCCTCTCTCAGTACGATATTGGAGAACTTTTTGGCAAAGCATACCTTAAAAGCCAAACTGGAGAAATTGCTGTAAATGGATTCCGCGCCACTGGAATTTATCCATTGATTAAGACTGTGTTCTCAAATGCAGATTTTATTGCAGCAGAAATTGAGAGTAACAACCACAGCCATGTACAACCGCAAGTTATTGAACCTGCTATCCTACCAAAAACACCAGAAGCCAGCAACATCAGTGAACCAGATCCTTCGGGTTTGCAGAAGTTTGTCAGTCCGCAAGCTATTGAATCTGATATCCTACCAAAAATACCAGAAGCCAGCAACATTAGTGAACCAGGTCCTTCTGGTTTGCAGAAGTTTGTAAGTCCATTTGAAATATCGCCAGTGCCGTCGATCAGGAAAAAATCTACAAATCGTGGTAGAAAATCATCGAAATCAACGGTAATAACTTCTTCACCTTACAAGGAAGCATTAGACCAGCAAAACAGCAAAAAGAAATTAAATATACAAGCAGTAAAACGACACATTACGGCTTAGTCCACAAAGGAGGTGACTAAGAAAAAAATTAAAAACAAGTCAGAGAGGCAGCATAAAAAGGAAATCGAAAGTTCTTCTGACAACGATAGTGAGCAGGAATTTCAACCAGCTGATGAAGATATGGATTTGGAAGAGATTCCTGGTGTAACGGATCCGGAAAATACGGATGTAAATTGTATTTTCTGTGAAGAAAAATTTTGTGAGGATTATCGAGGTGAAAAATGGATTCAGTGCCTTATGTGCAACTTGTGGGCATATATAGATTGTTCTGGTGCAGAAAGAGACGAATATGTGTGTGAATATTGTACATAAAAAATTATAAAATAAAAATAAAAATATTTTTACTAGTAGCCCATATTTATATCACCTTCTTTTCTTTCCGACAAAAATATCTTACTAGGCAGAAAAGATATCAGCAATAAACAAAATGGTAGCCCATATTTGTACCTTCTCCTCTATCTTATACACATCTTTTATATTTTTTTCCTTTGTTGCGAGTTATGCCGATATATATACATATATATATATATATATATATATATATATATATATATATATATATATATATATATATATATATATATATATATATATATATATATATATATATATATATATACGGGTGTATTATCTTCTTTCTAAGTGCCCAAAAGTTATTTTTAATTAGTCTATGTTGAAAGTCGTCGATTATTTTTAATGACAAACATAAAACATAATTGCTTACCTCTTTAGCATCCATAACAGTTCCTACTCCAACGGTAAGTGCCTGCTTTGGTACCTTCTCTATATCGTTATCAAAGAATCGAGCATTAGCAACTAATGTATCTTGAGCCAAGGTTTTTACTCTCGTCCGAGAAACTAACGACGAACCTGGTTCGTTAAATGCTATGTGGCCATCAGGTCCTATTCCTGAGAAGAAAAAAATTGAAATATGTTACATTTCATATACAGACAGTACATTTCATTCAATTCAATACAATTTATTCAATTGCAAAAAACCGAGAAACTCGTCATATTTGGTTTTCAGGGGACAATTACTAGGTAAAAATCAACCACCTGTCAATTATTCTCTGCGTAAACAAATCCTCTTGCCAAATATTTCGTTTAAAATTTTAAACAAAAAAATAGTGGGAGCTCAGTGGCTAGGTACTGGCTTACTAAGCTGGACGACTCGGATTGGATCTTGGCAAAGTTTTTCAATTTCTAATTTAAATCAGCCATCATAGTGCTTCGGAGGGCACGTATAAAACCACGTAATAAACCAAGTGGTAAGGACGTAAGACCGGCTATAACAAACGGCTTCCGAAAAAAAATAAGAAGATAAAAAATAAGCAGAAAAATAATGTTATCAAATGTTGGAAAATGTCTTGTATATGTTTTACTTCAACCATCCCCAAAGAAAAAAATGTTAGTGGAGTTAGATAGGGGGAGCAATCATAAACTTGTAAGTAATTATATAAATGTAGCTCTTATGTACCTTATACAGATATGCGCAGCATATAGGTCGACGTACGTGAACAAGATACCCGGTTTTATTGACTTTTTTGTGGTTAGGAATATAAACTCTAATTATTTGAAAATATAAGAAGCATGGAATATGAATTCAGATCATTCTCCTGCCCTTCTGACAATCAGTGATGAAGTAACAGAAGGCAATTTAACTTAGAAACACACATATTGTATTTATAGATTTTGAAAAAACGTTTGACCGGTTCGATGGGCACACTATTTGAAATAAAATCCAAGGAAAAAAGAAGATATCCAATAATTAAAGTACACACATAAACATAAATACATACACACGTGAGCTACAGGGCCCATCTACTCACTATATCTAGTGTGTAAGGATTACAATATGAAAATATCAACAAAAAAGATGAAATGCAACACAAACTTAAACTCTGGAATGAAGAAAATGATGTGTTGCACAAGTTCTTTAGAAGAATTTGTTTCATAGTAACTACACTTTGTATCTACTTGTTTCTGTTTGACCTGTCCAATGTCAAAAAGCGACCACGAGGCTCACCGCTGAGTAATAACTGAAAATTGTTTGGTAATGATACCAAAATATATAGTAAATATTACACGCTAGTGGAAGACTTTTGGAAAATTCATTGTAAAATAGCAAATAGTCATAAAGCGACATAATATAATACTACACTTCTAGGAGCTACATTTTATGCAAACAAGGTTAAAAGTTGTATATGATACATGAATCTTAATGATCAATGATCAAATGATCAATCATTGTGCTCTGTACCATAATATATTGACAACTTATTATTAAAAACTTAGACTGCGAATTAGGTGATTGGATGAAGTTGAGATTAAGTGGTATTAAAAATCAGAAGATGGTAACAAATCACCAGAAACCGAAAAGAATATCAAGCCAAAGATGACGATAATAATGATTTTTAAACACGATTTTTAAAACCGATTGTATTATATGGCAGGAGTTCCAAAGTCATATCCATACTATCTTGTCTGCTGTATGAGCCACAGATGGAACTGGGCCAGAGCTTTTTAGATTATTTATATTAAAGAATCTCTTTTACCAGCTACTTCAAAATTTTAGGTATGATGTCATTATAAACAGAACAGAAAGAGAAATTTAGAAAAATTGGCACCAACAAGATAAATATTTTACATGTTTCAGGATAATTGTCAATGCTGTTAGATACCAGATGAAAACTGCACATCAAATGAAACACTGAAGACATTCTGAGACAGACTGCCTATGTATAGCCAGATGCCAGCTGGATATCAACTATGCCAGATAGCTTACGTTAATATATAGCAAAAAAACCTAGCAAATATGGTATCAATTGATTTTTTTATTAGTTGATAGTCATTTTTTAAACATCTTTGATGAACCAAGATTAAATATTCCCTTTTCATATATTATTATTTTATGTAGGCAACACATGGTTAAAGGACTTCCTTTTTTGTTTTTCTTGCTAAGGTGGTTGAACTTTTTGTCAGATGGCTTTTATTAAAACTTCAATATATTCAAAGACTTATGTACATATTGCAAATATTTTGGAAATCACACTCTCAAAATATACAAAAGCAAATTATATCGCTCTAACATTAGGGAATCATATCTTGAATAGGCATTTATTAAAATGAAATCAAATAAAATTGAAAATTTGAGAAGAATCAAGTGTTTAAGATACCAATTCTCACCTTGTAATTTTTTATAAATAAAAATATCAAACCTCCAACAAATAATTCTATTCCTCCTGCTTCACGTATTTCCTTTTCGAATTTTTGACATTCCCCAGCAAGGTCTGCAGCATTGCCATCCAATAAATGAACATTATTAGGTTCTATATCTATATGTTTAAAAAAATTATTCCACATGTAATAATGATAGCTTTCAGTGTGTTCTTTTGGTAAATTAACATATTCATCCATATTAAAGGTTTTTACATATTTGAATGACACTTTCCCTTGCTTCTGAAATTCAATCAGCTTTTTGTACATTCCTAGTGGGGTGCTTCCTACAAAATAAAAGAAAAAAAAAATAAACTGCCCTAAATTATATTTTAAAATGCATTTTTTGTTCATAGTAATAGTTGTCCTAGTATTTACTTTTAAATAACTATAAATATCTATGTTACCTATCCCAATCTGTTCTTGGACTTGTCAATTATTCTAATTTTTCATTTTTCATATGATGTGTAATGCCTATTCTTTTCATATTGGTTTCTTGAGTTGACTTAGGTGAAAATAGGATACTTATATAGACATAGTTTAGCTAAGGAAATTTCATAAAACAGATAGTTTTGTTTTTTATTACCACATATGTTAATGCATGATTAAGTATTAAGAAACAGAAATAAAATATTAACAAACTCTCTCCCCTATGGCACTACATCCCAAGTTGGTCCCTGGCCTCCTCCAGCATCTGCTTTCAAGCATCCTTTACTTGGCTGCTCTCCTTCAGTCATCTACCCTCAATATCTTTTTAGCATCAGTTCTCACTTCGTCTATTCACCTCTTCTTTGGTCTTCCTACTTTCCGAAGTCCCACTATAGTTCCACTAAGTGTTCTACTCTATTAACAAACTAACAACAGGAAAAACCAAGTGATTGGTTGTATGCCACAGTTTAAAAAATTTAAAATGAAGTAAAAAACTTCTAGTATAAAATGGTATAAAAATAAAATTATTTTTATAAACAATTAAAATTATCAAAAGGAAAGTTTTATGAGATCATCATCAGCGAAAAAGTAGTTAGCAATTGAAACTAGCCACTTGAAAAGGTGTATTAACCTTTAGATTACATATTAAAGGTATTAAAATTAAAGCGACATGATATCGATGTCCAAAGATTTCACTTTAAAAGATGTCCTAGGGAAGAAGCCAACCAACTCCAAAGTCAAAGTATTAACAGACCTAGAAAGTTTAAATTATTTTCCAAGGATACTTTACATTGCGTAAATTTTTAATTTTTTCGTCTTAATAAATTAAATAAAATAAAAATATGTGTATTGAACATTACCTGTTGGGAGTCCGAGAACAAAATATTTTTCCGGAGATGGATTAAATTCTTGTAATCTTTTCATTATATATGTGGCTGCCCATTCAGCAACCTCTTCAACTTTGTCCAAAATAATTAATCTCATATTTACACGGTTTATTATTTAACCCTCACACAAAGAACTGTAATTTGAACTGAACTAGCGCACACACCTTTTTTCAAATACCCAAATCCAATCTCTTAACTGTAACACTGTTTACTGATTATTTACGGTAATTATTTGATATGGGATGTAGATAACGATATGTTTTTAATCTATTTTAAAAAATTTCAATAAATATTGTTAAACAGTTATGTAAAGACATTAAAAATAAAATGTTACAAGGTGAATGCTGGCAATGCAGTTCGGCGCGTTCACCGTCTGTTGATATTTTTGTGACACCAATATACAAACAAAAGTCAAAACATCTGACCATAACCTCATTTCCGAAATCTGCACAGTCAAAATAATAGAATACCTGTTTATTTTGTATACGAGGGGTATAGTAAACGAATTATTTATTATTCAGAAATGTATTTTTCAATTCAATCTATCCAAAATTCTATTTAAATTAATTCTGATATCATATCCGCAAATAATATTTTTAATAGGTAAAAACCAATTTACTGAATAATGTGAATAAATAGAAATAAGGAAGTGGTGTAGGCGTAGGGCGTAGTCATGGTTTTCCCTTTAACGTTTTAGTTTACCATACTCTTTTGGCTAATTTCTTGTCATCCGCATCTACAAATCCGCTTAATTTCACTTGATTCAGATATACCTATCGTTTTATATCGTAATTTAATCCATAATCTAATTTACTTTGCACATATTCTTTCCATACCTATACCTACTTAATTTCAGTTTTCAATTTGGAATTGCATCAGTTGTATGTGTATGTTCTGAAAATCCACAACTATTAAATTATTACATCAACATCTTTGAGCATGAAAGCTACGGACATAGCGTATTTAAATTCGACCTGAGAAGGAATAACACAAACGCAGATACATTTGTAAATTTTAGAAAAGTTTTACGTGCACATTAGAAAAGTTCTCAATTTTTTTTCTTGTTTTAATTGTGCTACTGCTCAAATTGAGAATTGGTCGCCTCAAACATTAGCGGTGCTGCTTTGTTCGCTTCCAAGTTCTGACGTTCAAGTTTTACATATACATAATATCACATTACGCTCTCATCTTTTCAGTGGTTTCCATTTTGATCATCTGTACTAAATTTACTATCTATATTTTACGCAATCTATCGTCATTCAACTTAACTACATGACCATTGATGTCTCTGGAGCCTAGCGAATTCTGAAATATATATTTTTTTCAAAGAAAAAGGGAAAATTCCCAGTGGTCAGCTGTATACCATAGTTTAAAAATCTTACAAAGAACAAGAAGTATAGCCTTCTGATGTTTGATGGTATAAGAGCAGATCAATTGTCTATGTTTTTGTATTAATGGCATCATATTAATTGTTTTCGGTGAGAATACAACACGCCATTAGAATCATGGTCATTACAAACTAATTATTTTCGTACCTCGTACCTATAATGATAACAAGGCTTTGTGGTTGTTTAGTAGTTATTCTGACTTCACAGTTTAATGTTCATCGAAAATGGAAATTCAAAAGTTAAGCCAAGGGATCAGCTTAGACGTTCGTGCAAAACAAATTATTTTAAATGTATTTAATTATCATCTAAATTTAAAGAGTGGTGAAAGTGTTAGAAGTTTAATCGATAAAGTAAGTGCTGTGACGCAAATAGGTTCTATTACTATTTCTAAAATACGCAAAGAAGCTGCGGAAGGAGGACTAAGTCTACTAAGGAGTAAAAAAAACAAGAAAAGTACCAAAAGTAGAATAAACAGTAGAAAGTTTACTTTCTGCACACGTAAAAGTAGTTCATATGCGGCTCCGCGTCATCGTACATAGTTTTTTCTTTAAACATTTACCGCCGACATTGAACAAAGTTTTTACACTGGTTCAAATAGACAAAGATTTAGCATGACATACAAAGACAATACTAAATTAAATAAACTTTGTTTTTTTTTGGAAACAAGGAGTAAATTCGACCATGATGGAATGGACTTTGGCCATGGAACGACCAGGATGGATTTTGAAATGAAGGCATCAATATTTGCGTGAGATAAAAAATCGTTCCCAAGGATACACCGTCGTTTATTTGGATAAAACTTGGGTGAATGTCGGACATAGTGTTTCCAAAGAATGGAAGGATCTCTTAGTGACTTCCGCCAGGGATGCGTTTGTTAAGGGGTTTTCAACAGGCCTAAAACAGCCGTCACAACAAGTTCCCTGATTTTTTATAGTGCATGCGGGTAGTGAATTGGGCTTTGTAAAATATGCTGCTTTTTGGTTTTTAGCTAAAAAACTTAGCAGACTATCATGATGAGATGGATGGTCCTATATTTGATCATCGGTTTAAGGAAAAAGCTGCTTCCTAATCTTCCAGAGAAAACTATTTAATAAAAATCAATTTAAGATATGGTTGCTGGAGAAACATATCTTTTTTAAAGAAGATTATTTAAAATTAGAGCTTATGGAAGTCACGTTCACGGTCACACATTCAAAGAGGAATACTTAAAATATAAAATCGACGAGATATGCAAAGAGAAAAATTTTGCCGTTCTGAGACTACCTCTATACCATCGTGAATTGAATCCAATTAAAAAGGTATGGAGTCAAGTCAAAAGATATATTGCCTCACACAACACAGAGTTTAAGTCCGTCACAATGGAACAATTAATAAGAAATGCATTTGGTCTAGTAACAATGGACAACTGGAAAAACTATTGTAAACTTGCTATTAAGGAAAAGCAAAAATTTTGGGTTATTGACGGGTTGATGAACGATATTGATCCTATGGTAATAAATGTGACGGTTGACAGAGATAGCGATGATAGCGATAGCGATGACAGTAATAGTAATAGTAACAGTAATAGAGAAAATATAATAATGTTAATATGCAATGAGTTAATTATGTGATAGTGTGAAAATTGGCGGACACAAAGTGCCAAATCTGAAAAGTATGTAAGTGATAGTCCAGTCAAAAGTGAAAATTAGGTAATAGTGCGAAAAATTTCAAATAATGTAACATCTTTTTAAGGGGAATGCACGTTATATATAAAGAAACATTTTTATGTAAACAGTAGTTGTTATTATTTACATGCAAATGAAATATAAGTTGCACTTGTTTTTTATCTTTTAGTTAAATCTTATCTAAAGCGTTAATAAACATGTAATGTTAAACAATGGTAAAATTTAACTATTTTTATCAGACTTATAATAATTACATTTATAACAAATTATTCTGTATTCTTAACTATACGTATCCGTTTATTAATGAAATTAAGTTAGCTACACCTACACAGTGCTGAATACGGCTTGCCTAAGAGTTTAGGCAACACTGAATCTGCATAAGTCAAACGCTCCGTTCTTAACGTGAAATAAAGTGAAGAAGAAGAGTAGCAAAAATTCAGAACTTCAATCGAGAAAAGTCAATTTTGCACAGATACATTATTCATAATAAGAAAAATAAAGGAGACATCCTTAGAATATCATAAGCCGACAAGTATGTGCCTTGAGATTTAATTAAAGCGTTTGACTTAGTCAACATTAAAATGCAATACAGTTATTATATGGCAGATGCACACAAGTGGACATGATCAAGTCGGTGGAAAACATACAAGGACAACAGAGTAATAATTGTAAAGCTAGAACGAAAGGGCGAAGTGATAGAAACTGAAAGAGGAGGGGCATATAGGTCTGTAGAGAAAGGTAAGAGGAATAAGAAGTTCCGTATCTTGGTCATTACGGCTTACATTTATACTGATGTGCATTTGCCTCATAATTTTAACAGTTAGGAGGAAACTATGTTCTATCTCTTCATCACATCTCTTCATATGCCGCAAGTCCAGAGGCTGGTCAGTTTTTTGAAGTGGGTTTTCCAAACTCACGTTACTTCCGTTGTTCACTAATTAATTATTCTTCTTGATTTCTATATATTTATTTGCATTTCAATGTACAGTAAAGAAAGTTTCCAATTTTGGGAATTTTTAAATAGAAAATCAACATTATTATATATAATGGGCCACGAACATACAAGAATGACCGTGAACCAAAACAACAGTATACTATTTGGGTTAACAAAAGATATGTAACGAAAGAGTAAAAACAAGTTTTTTTTATTGCATAATAAATATTCCTGGCTTAGCCAATTAGCCAGGAAAACAAATTGATTGCTGTTTTTTTTAATGAATAATAAGTTGTAATAATTAGACATGTAGCAATAATTTTCGATCAAAATATGTCACAGCATATTAATTTTGATGAATTCTGTTGAATTTCTGTCAGTTCTAGGTGAATGCGGGAATATTTTGATACAAATTCTAAAATTCCAGCTCTGGCATCAAATGATTATCCTGATTCTCAAAAACAACAAAATGTAATAAGATATTTCATAACACAAACTGGTTTATAATGTAAACAAATTAGATCTTTTATTTGCGGCTCTTCTAAAAACTGAGTTCTCGGGACATTTTAATAAGCGGTTTGAAAGAATTTACAGAATACTCCTCGTATTAATTGGTTACATAGATGGATTTCATTCCAAATCGATGACGTACTTTAGGTTTTTCCATTTCAGCTTTCACTTACGGGTTATTTTCTTATAATCTGCTAATCGCTTTGCTTCGTTACAGAATAAGTTTTTATGTAAAATTTACTTCTTTCCTACAAAGTAGAACATAATTAAGGAAACTAAAAAATCCAGGGCCTGGATACCTATATATAATTATATGGAAATAAACATATTAATATTTGCAAAAAATGCAGATTTATAGCATGTCACCGAAAGAATCAGGTTAAACATACAGAGTTTATATGAGCAGAGTGAAGCAATCGTGAAATTTGAAAATTTAGAAAATATGTATTCATTACGGTGTAATATCAGACAGAGCACTACTTACGTATTATCCACAAGGTTATTTAACTTATAACGAATATAATGAGACTGGTTTTAGATGAGTTCTAGGCGGAGTTAGGGTGTCTAATCTACGCTTTGCCGACAACACAGTGTTTGTCTATTAGAACAGCAGATCATGGAGAAGAATTTATCCATTTGGGAGGTGATGTTGAAGGAGAATTGTTTGAATACTTTGTACAAATACATCAGTTCTTAAAGAGAATAACAGGCGTTCCTCTAGCTTCGTATTTATAAGGATATTAATTTTGTTTAGTCGTTTCACCCATGCCGACTATATGGAGAAGTTAATGGTTCAGGAAAAAATTGATTGAAAGAGAAGTAGACGATTACCACCTAGATGGACAGACATGGTGGAGAAACTATTTAATACAAATTTCGTTAGTGCAGTACGAGTAACCCAGAATACAGAAAAATTGAGAGTCGGCGTCAACAGTGCAATAATAATAACTCTATTACACCTTGGCTTAACTCAACAGTGTTTAGTATTAATACATACTCATAACTGATTGTCATGAACTGGTCTTTTTTCTCAGGAAACCACATGTTTATACCTAGGGCGTTTGTAGAAAGGCGACATTGAATCCTCCCATAGTAACAACAAGTTCTGCGGAAGCTGCCCTAAGGTACGTCCAAGATGAACGCTTATTTTCGGAGTCAGAAGGCGCCGCTCCTCGCTGAGTCGCTATGCAAATAAATAATCCTTCGTATTTATGCGGGCCTGGCCAAAATGTACCAGAGCGCTGACAACGTGTGGGCTGCTGGTAGTCTGGCAGAGACGTTTAGTTTACTGGAATGCAGTGGCGCACCGAGGGGGGGGGTTTTTGGGGGTTAAACCCCCCCCCCCCCCCAGGACCCTATTCCGACACTATTACTTACACATTTTAAGGACTCAAAATGGAGGTAACACCATAACAAAAATTTTGGTGACCAACCAAACCCCCCCCCCCCAGAGGCAAATTCTAGGTGCGCTACTGCTGGAATGAACGTTTCATTCTGGTTTCAGGCACCTGGGCGCCGATAAGTGTTGATTTTTATTCGTTTTGAGCACAATTTTTAATTCAAGTCTATTTCTTTCCACTTTTTATTATTATAAGTTAAAAATATATATAATGTAAATATAAAACTACCAAAAAAGAGAGTTTACTTACCTTAACGTGACAACCAATCTCTTTTCTGACAGAATAGTTTTTTTTTTGGTAATTAGCTCAGTTCTTCGTAAGTCTTTGTTCAATTTTTAACAAAATAAAATAAAATGTGTGCGGATTCATTCTGAAATATCTGAAAATCGGTTTACGTCTGGAAGTAATTGCGGTAAAAAAGGTGTTTGTACTCCACGTAAATATGTCTTAACTTATTAATTGCATGTGTTTCCCTTCTGATTAGTTGCAGCCTGCTCGTAAGTTCCATGCTACACTGATCAGTCAACGTTCTACACTGTTGGCGCGGAAAACCAGCGTTCATAATAGAAATATCCTACCCGCCGCGTCGTTCGGAGTCAGGCAGTCTTCGAGTCAGAGGATCTGAATCTGGCTGCCAGCTTTTACCAGCGTTCATCTTGGTCGTAATCTTAAGGTGCAATCTCTCTTATACGATTGTCGTATGAATCCGGCGCAAATAGTTCTAACAATGGACGCGCTGTGCCTTATGCGTCCGACGCGCGACGCAACGAATCACATGCGTCTGATGCATCGATTGCACATGATAGCAGTGCTGTGCAGCGACTGCATCCAACTCACAATATACTAAAAAATTGAGCGGTTGTAGATTACTGAGTCAATTAATTCTGAGTCTTCTTCTGGATCATCCCCTATTGTCTTGTTTCCATTTTATTTTTACGAGTCGGGATGGAATGCTGTCAGGCACTACAGTGCGCACATACCGTGCCAAGAATATAATCATCCAGCGTTCGCCAGCTCCTTGGAGCATCACTTATAAAACACTTTCCTCCCTGTGCCATGCATCATATGGACACGATTGTGTTACACTTTAGAAATGGGGTGTGCTGTAGTCGCGGAACAAATTTTACCGTATGGTAAGTTAGTTTATGGTGATTTTATGATATATTTTGTTGTTATGAAGCTGTTTTCTTGCATTATAATATAATTTAGGATGTTTTATGTCTAATCAACAAATCTTGTCCTAATGATATAGCAGCGGTCCCTACATCATAGCGGCACTCCTCAGTTGATAAGCGGGTGTTTATTTGGTTATAACTTATTTATGAATATGTTGATATACTTATTTATAAATATAAGGTCCAGTTGGCTCATTTCCAACAGTTGGCTTGAGTTGTCATCTAAGGAGCCATGAAGACCACTCCTACAGCGGCTCTGTTGGATTTACCTCCTCTACAACTTATTGTAGAGCACGAAGTTATGATGGAAGCCTATCGTCTTAACTGCTCTGGATATTGGATGGGAATGAATGGATGGATGGGCCATTGTGACTTTTGGATACAGGCTCTCAATTGTTCTTTTGTACTTTCTATGGTACAAGACAGAATGACCCCCCAATTCGACTCATTTTCCCGTACTTGACTAATTTTCCTCTCCTTGTCTCATTTTCCTGTCCGGGATGAGTGGATGGTACGAGAGACTGCATTGATCCGTTGAAGCTGGCTCACCTGGTTCAGGGATGGATCCAGAATGGATGAGAGGGCAGGTGCTGGACTATATGGTAGCCGAATAGGATTTGAATCTGGCCAGGCTCTCGGCTCTTATGCATCAGTCTTTCAGGCCGAGATCTTTGCGATCCTAGTATAGCTCAGGAGATAATAGATAGAGCTTGCTCAGGCTGGACTATCTCTATCTGCTCTGATATTCAAGTATCGCTAAGTATACTTATATATATATATATATAAATATATATATATATATATATATATATATATATATATATATATATATATATATATATATATTCAATTATAATGTTTAAATCTTTTATATATATTGCGACGACTTGGACCAGTAACTAATACATTGAAAAGCTGTTTTAATCTGCTTACTTTATAATGTTACCATTGTTATTACACCTTGACCGATAACCTCATTGTAATGAGTTTATTCTTACTTTCTTCTTCTTCTTACTTCAGGGGAGACATTATTTGTCATCGACACGTTGAGACATTTGTACCAAACTTTGTCCTTAAGTATCTCCATAATTAGTTTCCTCTCCTAAAATTTGGTCCCATGACCTTTTGAATATCCGGTTTATTGCCCCTGTGACGGTTCTTACATCTGGCTTCTTATTCGGTCTCATACGTGGAACTAATTGTCAGGTTTTAGTTTGTTAGTGTCTGCTGCCGGTTCAGATTTCTTTTCCAAGGAGGTGAGAATAGAGTTTCTTGTGTAGCCAGTGTAATTTTTCTTCTGACTTCTTTTCGACCCCGAAAATCATGTGTAGCCCTCTATCGATGGTCAGCTTGGAGACCAAAATTGCCCTACGCTTTACGTTTACCCTTTATTTTATTTGTTTTATTTACCACAAATACTACTGTCACTTTTATATCTACATTTTTGTTCCCTAGAAGGTGCGCTAGCACTCGTTTTAATTTAGGGAATTCTTCAACCTTAAAAACTTTCCACTGCTTTTTTCCCTTAACACGTCATTTTGAATATATATATACATATATATATATATATATATATATATATATATATATATATATATATATATATATATATATATATATGATAGTCAGTACTGAGGATATTTTCCCAGTACTGACTAGCTCAAAGTACTAGTTCCTGAATCGATATCGATAAATTAATAATATCGATAAGAGCATATCTTTTATGGGATCTTTTTGTTGACTGAAATTTTGATTTCCATTAGAGAAGTCTTGTAACTTATACCACCACAATATTTTGAAGAGCAAGTTACAGGTCTGCTCCTTTTTTGTGATTTTCTCATCAGGAGTATTTCAGGTAGACGCAATTCGCTTAGCATCCTTTTTAAGATTTGTTTTTCCTAGTAAGGAGAAATAGTTTGAACTTTTCGTGCTATAGCATCCTTACTATTATCAACACCCTGTGCCTGAAGATCCTCGTTTGAAATGTGGATAAATTAATATTGCCGAGATACTTCAAATGTCTCGTATCACCGGTAAGAGTGCTTGAATAGGTCCTTTCTCCGTTTAATTTTTATTACTATCTTAAATACTGATATTTTCTTGGTCTTCTGGCACCATTCTGCTCTCCTTAAGTCTCATCAGCACATAAAGATGAAATATCACAATTGGGTTATTATCATCTTCTGTGTAGATTTAAATTAAGAAATTCGTATTACTTTTTTTAGTTTGTTTAGTTTGATATTTATACGAAGCTTCCGATCTAATAGTAGAAATGTTTTCGAAATTTCTATATTCAAATGTGTGTCATATTATTGCCACTAAAATTTGTAAAACATATTATCACGAATATTCTGAACATTGAAACAAAAAGAGATATTTGATAATAAACTATATTTTTTCTTCAGTATTAATTAATTTATATTTAAATGTGGGATACGTGCGTAGCCTTAATAACTCTAACTCAGTCTGCAGCACAAGGATTTGGTTGTGATTTTTCTGGATAGTTTGCACCAATTCGCTTCTTCGATATATCCCCTCCATTCTAAAACAAATTAATATTGAGATATAAAATAATGGATGCTATTAAAATTATAAAATTATTAATAAATAAACATTTTTGCAAGTTCAAAATTGTCTTATGTTTGTTATTATGAAATAATATACTTTTATTCTTTTTAAGTTTTACTTGAAATCTTACATATATTACAATTTACAATGTGCTTAACCTATGTTCGTTAAGTGACCTGAAGTTGGTCATGGTCTTCTTGTTCTTGAAGCTGTCATAGTCATATGCTTAGAACATAAAAGTAGTTCCAAGGCCATATGAGAATCTTCCCCTTATACACTTTTTTAACAAAACTACAACTGAGAAACAAAAATAACTATTCTGACTATGCTCTAGGAATACATCTATGAAAGCTATGTCTAACTTATAACTAATCTTTATACCAAGCTGGTTTTACAACAGCTCTACCAGACCTTGTTGTAACTGTCTTACTATTAATACCTAAATTCAGGTTACTGTTACAATTCAAGTTACTAGACACAATTTTAGTTGAAACAGTTGGTTCATTTGAACAAATCTCAGGCTTAAAGTTATTATTGTTATTATTATTAATATTTAACCTTGTTTGTGACGAGCTAGGTTCAGACCTAATGAGTGGAGACATATATTCTTTCTGAATGGGAGAACATTCATTTGGTGATGGTCTTCTTGAAGCTGTCATAGTCATATGCTTAGAACATAAAAGTAGTTCCAAGGTCATATGAGACAAAAATAGTTTGAATGAATGTGTCTTGCTCGACTTAGTTATAAGATTTTTTTATAACTAAGCTATATAGCCGATGAACGTTTATGGATCATCCTGTGTGTACATACATAATTTAATCCTCAGCCTGTCCTGAATGTGCACATAAAATAATCAGGTTGCATGTAGAAAAGATATGTGTTATAATCATAAAAACCTTTAAGGTAATTATTGATAATTTTGTGAAATCGTTAACTTACAAATTCTTAAGAATAAATTTATTAGTCAATTAAATATAATCAACAAAAAAACCCCAATGATTTTCAAGCCTCTAATGACACCTGATAACAGTCGTAAAGCTTGATAGATTCATGTGTTATCAAACATATAAAACAGAGTTGGACTAAGGCTGAAGCGGAATAAAGTAAATTTCAAATGAAAGAATGAAACAGAAAATAGATGTGGTTCTTGACACTAAAATATCTTCAACCAAAAACTCCAAACTAGACTACAAACGGACAATCCAGATGGTTTCAATATTTTTGTTTTGTTGGTATTTTGTTATGTCGGACATTGTCAAAAGCGTTTTCAAAATCAATTGAACAGATATATACATTTTGATTTATATCTTTGCATCTCTGCATCTAAAAATTTTTTACGATTTTGCCGAAACTACTGGCAACATTGTAATGAAATTTTATACGAATATGTTTTGGAAGCTGATAGGTACATCCCATGAATTTGTTTTTATATCTGATTCTCATAGAGGGCGCTAGTTACACGGATCGTACTAAGTATTAGTCAATATAACTTTTTTAAGAGTATAATTATTAATCAAAATTTCAAGTAAACTTAAACATCATTCAATTTTACACGAAAAAGGTACTCTTGGTAAAACTCGATACTGTGTACCGTTTTCGGAATATTTTGATTTGAAAATTATGAAGTAATAATTGATGCTGGTATAAAATAGTTAGTAATTAAACAAAACTCACAAGAAGAAAATTAAATTAATGACTAAGAACATAAAATAAAATTCAATTACAGTAAGTGTTCAAAATGCCCTCCGTTTTCGCGAATACACAAGTCTATTCTTTTTGCTAAAGATTCCATTAACCTTCTAAACGCTAGGGGATCAGCTATGATGTCATTAAATTGACGTTGAATTCTTTCTTCCAATTCTTGACGTGAATTTACCTCTGTAGCATAGAGTTTTTCCTTAATATACCACCAAACTGCGTAGTCCAAAGGGTTAAAATCGCATGACCGAGGAGGTCAATGAATCGGAGCTTCTGCACCTCTACCAATCAATCGATTCGGAAAATGATTACTCAACCAATTACACCTTCTATCAAAGTGTGGTGGAGCTCCATCGTGCATAAAAAATAAAGATCTTCGCTCGTTTAGCGTTAAATCTTCTAATATCTCGAATAAGGAATTGTTTAAAAAATCAAGATACATATCACCATTTAAATTTCTAGGTAGAATATGATAACCTATTAATTTGTTAACTAAAGTTGCTGCCCAAACATTAACTTTAAATGAGTGTTGGTAATGTGATACCCTTTTGACTCGTGGATTCTCATCACACCAGTAGTGTGCATTATGGTAGTTAAACATACCTTGTCGCGTAAAGGTGGCCTCGTCCGTAAAAAGAATGCATTTTAAAAAATTTGGATTGTGGGCTGTCCTTTGTAGCAATATTTCACAAAAATCCACTCTAACCGGTAGATCATCTGGCAAGAGCTCTTGGACTTGTTTGTAATGATAAGGATGTAATTGCTGTTCTTTCAGTATCCGCCAAGTACTTGAAGAAGAAGTATTTGTTTGTCTTGCTATATTCCTTAGGCTAACTGTTGGATCTTGATCAAGTAAATTTAAAATATTATTTTCTTTGTTAATTGTTCTTGTTGTTCTTGGTCTACCAGAATTTATTTTATTTGGTCTCACATTCCCAGTTTCTTGACAACGTCGTTCAACGGCTCTAAATGTTTTTTTACTTGGTAAGTTTCTTCTAGGAAACTTTTCTGCATAATGTGTCACAGCTGCACTAGAACATCGTAAACATTCGCCTAAGGCTAATAACATGTCAGTGTATTCAACATTTGAGTACATTTTGATTTGATTTTACAAATAACAAGGTTTCAAAACTCTAATTATTGTTGATTTATCGACATAACAATCAATAAATGTCAGATTTCCATGGCACACTTGGAGAAAATAGAGGTATACCTATTAGAACTTTATCATTACTACCAGCATCAATAAAATTATTACTTCATAATTTTCAAATCAAAATATTCCGAAAACGGTACACAGTATCGAGTTTTACCAAGAGTACCTTTTTCGTGTAAAATTGAATGATGTTTAAGTTTACTTGAAATTTTGATTAATAATTATACTCTTAAAAAAGTTATATTGACTAATACTTAGTACGATCCGTGTAAAATTTCATTACAATGTTGCCAGTAGTTTCGGCAAAATCGTAAAAAAATGCGTAATTTTTTTTTCTTCAACGCCCTGTATCTTGAAAACGGATGGCGTTACAAAAATTTTTTACTAAACAAACCCAAATTATTTTCCAGTTTTTTACCTACCCTTTAGACGGGGTTACCTTTTTTTGAAACACCCTGTAGAACTGTAAAAAAACTTTGTAACACAATAAAAAAGTAATTTATAAACTTATTATTCAATGAGGAATATTTATGTATAAATATCCAAAAAAAATTACTTAAAATTCATTAGGGGAGAAGAGGGATACTTGATCATATGGGAGACTTGATCAATCTTTAAAATTTCAGTAAATAAGCAGCCTAGAATTATAAAACCGGCAACATAGCGTAGCTGTTAGTATGGCAGTAGATCCCATGTAATATGTAATTTAGTTTTCGTTAGAATACACAACGAAGAGCACGTGTTCATTACATTTATTTTGTCCCTACCGAGAAGTGTTTTCAGAATTATTCAAATTGATTTTCTTTACTATTTGTTTAGGTGAGTGTTTCGTATAATTTTTATATAACACCATAATCATTTAGTTTACGTTTTGCACAGTTTGCAGTGAGTTCTAGTTTGTTGTCATATTTTTATAGACTAAAATATTAAAATGGCCTCTTGGGGGAGACTTGATTCCTTCTTATCTGGGAGATATGATCCCGGGATCAAGTCTCCCAGAAAGTCCTTATAGATGAATGTTTTTTATTTTATAGATATGCCACGTCAATATAAAACGAGAGAAGGAGCCAAGAAAAGAACACCAGTCGACAGCCAGAGGTTAAAAGAAGCTGTTTTAGACGTTATTAATAACGGTACGTCTATCAAGGGAACGGCGAGTCGTTTTCAAATAAATATTATGATATTAAAAAGATACGATAAAATATCCTTCTCTCCTGATTACAAGAAGGCTCAAATATTTACAAATGCAGAGGAAAATGTATTTAAAAATTATTTAGATGTTGCCAGCAAATTACACCATGGTCTTACAAGAAAACAAGCAAAAGAACTGGCGTACGAGTTTGCCGTAAGAAATAGTAAAAAATACCTGCTGCGTGAAATAAACATAAGCAAGCCAGTTACGACTGGTTATACGGATTTCTGAAGAGGATGAAGACCTTATCACTACGCTCTCCGGAAGCAACTAGTCTTTCTAGAGCAACTAGTTTCAACAGAAATAATTTTTCGGAAATTTAAAGACAGTTCTTGAAAACGATGGAATTGGACCAGAAGCAATTTGGAGCGTGGACGAAACTGGACTTTCCACTGTCCATAAGCCAAAGAAGATCATTGCACGCAAAGGTGAAAAACAAGTTGGTAAAATTACGTCAGGGGAACGTGGAGCAACAGTAACTGTTTGTTGTGCAATCAATGCAATTGGAAACCATATACCGCTTTTTATGGTTTTCCTTCGAAAACTTTGGCAAGATCGCATGATTGATAATAGCCCACCAGGGACCACCGGCGTAGTTTATGACAGTGGATGGATGACCGCTTCTAATTTTATCAAATTCTTGGAACATTTTCAAATACATGTAAAGACGACTACCAATAATAAATGTTTAATCATAGTGGACAATCATGATAGCCACGTGACTCTCGAAGCCATAACGTATGCCAAAGAACACGGAATAACTCTTCTTACCATACCACCACACACGTCGCATAAGTTAGACAGGAGTGTATTTGGTCCTCTCAAGAGTTGCTATAATATTGCCTGTGATGATTAGATGGTGACCCACCCAAGAAGGACCAAACCAAGTAGGATTTTTTTTTATATTCTTACCGTACTTAATCTTAAAGTCAAGTTTGTAATCAGTAAGGGGTTAAAAAGTAGTGTTTCACAACAGTTTTATCTATTTCAAACCTGTAATCTAATAATAGAATTCTTGCAAGTATAGTTTAGCTTAACTTGGCCGCATGATTGAATACGAAATCAATAAACAATCTTTTGATAAAAATACATATAAATGATAAATAAACTCACCTGACTTTGCAAGTTTCGGATTCTCTGATTTCCAATTCTTGATCGTGTTTAAGTTTCAGAGAACAGACATCGATATTTATGTCTTGAATAGTCTTGTCTAGGTGTTTGTTATGATCCCTATATGTCTGAACTTGTCTTTCTACGCTCGCTAACGTTTCCTTCTTTTCCCGCATATTATTCTCGAAAATTGCTGCGATTACTTCCATTTCTTGTTCTAAGGAGTCGATTTCTTGTTTACGACCCCTGCTCTTGCACTTCATGTAGGTTTGCATGTCGCGTAAGAACTAAAAATGACAGTGAACCGTAATTTAATAATAAATTTTACCAGATTGCAGATATTAGATTAACAGATACCAGAATCACAGCTTAAGATAATAAAGAAACAGAAGAATTAGAATCAAAAACATGGATGTGATCTAGCAAAGATCTCTGAGGGAGAGATGATCAAAATATAAACAGATCCTCCAACTTTAAAAATGACAAGAGAATTATGTACTTATGCCGGTTCAATATAAAAGATATTGCCATAAGCAAAAAGTCTATTTTAAATTTATTTTATACTCCTTTCTTTTCTTTACATGTTTGATGGATGTTTTTAAAGTACGTCCACTCTATCTTTTCCCATGCATGAAATTATTCACGAATTATTTTTTATACTAGGTCTCTTTTTTACTCACAGAAACTAGTATTGTAAAATTAAGCCGCTTGTCCATAGAAATCACAATAAGTTAAACAAGGATCAACAATATGGCATGTCTTTGATATCTTGTTTACTCTTACTGTAAATTTTGACAGAAAAACGCTTAATTCCCAAGCGCAGCAACTTGTGTTGAATTTATATGAATATTTTGTGTTATAGTTTATTTTTATGAACGAGAGAGTAATTAGCATAATTTTAACTGGTAGCTCCGACCACTCCATGGGCGTGCTCAAGATTAATTGAAAAATTACTTTGAATAATTGTAAAAAATAAATGAATTATTTCAGTGTTATAAAGTGTTATGTGTATGTAAACAAAAGTGACCTCTTTTATCACACACTATATTAGAACTGACTGGCCTACATTAAAAAGGGTTTTAAAAAATTCACATTTTTTTTAATTTTTAAAAATTACAAAAGAGAAAAAGAGTTTTTAAAACCGTCTAAGGTATGTTAAATAGATGAATAAAAATATTAATATAAAACTCACAGCTACTTGTTACAAATCCAAATCAGATTCAGAAGATGAACTTTCAGAACCAAGATTTATAATAACTGGCTCGATCATTTTATCAGTAATATTGTCCAGCTTCCACATTTTTTCCTCTTCTTTAATAGTGTGATTTACTGCCTTTTCCCAGTTTTCAGGTTTTACATTATTTACGGCCTCCAAAAACAACTGTTTAACATCATGAATTTTAAAAGTGGTATTTTTTCTTGAAACTTCACTCTTTATCTGTGCCCATACCAGTTCAATCGGGTTTAATTCACAATGATATGGTGGGGATCTAAGTACTGTCATTCCACGATTTTTGGCAATTTCATCAATTTCGTATTTTTTACATTTTTCTTTATGAAGGGCACACAACGAATAAAGTTCCTTTCTTATAGATCCGGGATGGTACGTAATATTTTTTGAACTCAGCCAATTCTGCAAGTCTTTTTTTAACCACTTGGTTGTGGGCAGTCCTTCTATAAGTCTGGAGTGATAACTTGCATTATCCATTACTATTACACAGTTCTTAGGAAGAAGATCTATCATTTGTTCGAACCATTCTTGAAAGACATCAGCGTTCATGTCTTCATGGTAGTCACCGGTACGAGTTGATTCAAAAGTTAATAAACCACCTTCAACAAAACCGTCTGAACTGCCAATGTGTACTATTATCAGCCTGCGTCCCTTTCCTGATGGTGGGTTTAAACCAGTAGATAAGTTATTTACAAAAGCGTGCCTTTGACTTGTAACAGTTTCATCCTGCCAAAATTTATTTGGTGTATGACCCTCGTTGATCCATGTTTCATCAAGATAAAATATTTTTCT
This sequence comes from Diabrotica undecimpunctata, assembly GCF_040954645.1. NCBI lineage: Eukaryota > Metazoa > Arthropoda > Insecta > Coleoptera > Chrysomelidae > Diabrotica > Diabrotica undecimpunctata. The sequence continues at coordinate 23,593,186 of NC_092806.1, read as the reverse complement.
TTTTTGGTTTCTCATTTCCTTTATGGTTCTTAGAAAATGTCTTCTCCATATGACAATATCGCTTCTTTCTAATAAAATAGACTTTCTGGGATTCTTTTTCCAGCGGAAGCCTATTTCTTTTAAAAGTTTCCATAACGTACTTCGACTCATTTCTGGGTAATCCTTATCATCTCGAACTGAGACAAGAACTTTATCCAATGTTGGAAATTCTTGTCTAAAGAAGAATTCATGCACTTTCCGTCGAAGTCCTTCTTTAAAATGATATTCTATTTGAAATTTTGGTTTCCCTGGAGCATTACGTGGCATTTGAAAACTACCAAATTTCTCTTCTTTAATAACTCTGTAAATCGTAGATTTCCCAACACCAAGTGTACTGCTAATTAACTCAACGGTCTCATCAACACTTTTACATAAACGTTTGTCTGTAAATGATTTAAAACAATTAAATATTAATGTTTTTTCATTAACTGTTAGAGGACCAATTTTTCGGCGTTTACACGGCACTTCCAAATTTTCCATAACACTAGTATACACAATAAACTGCACCTTGCAACTGAAGTACCTACTTTTAGTGAACTGTTAAGAATTTTGAATACGCCACTTGGACCTTCCTACAAAATGGAAAAACCCACTATCACATTTTCTGTGGAATAAGTTTAGAAGGTAATTATCTAGTCAATTACTGTCGTAGATTCCTGGAATTAAAGAATTAAATGTTTGATTGTTGAAACCCTTACTTCGTGGAATGCACTCATTTCAGATAAAATAAAACGTTTTATTTTATCTAAAGAATTAAACTTTATTTTGCAAATAGGCAAAGAATTAAACTTTATTTTGCAAATAGATAAAATTAAACGTTTTATTTTATCTAAAGAATTAAACTTTATTTTGCAAATAGGTAGGTACTTATTAAACTTTTATTGGTTATATATAACCAATAAAATAAACATCTTACATTTCTTGCAAATTCATTAGTACCTGTTAACCTCCATCACTCCGACACTGGCAACCTTATTTAGGGATTAGTAATTCTCACAACTATTGTATTCTATTCTGCTCCAACCTTTATACCTGGTGGTCACACTCAATTTAAAATTGTTTTCCTATATACTTCTGTAAACTTGTTGACAAATATCTGTTTTTCATTGAGTCACCCGTATCAACAGTTTAGGGATTTGCATACATAATTTATTGTTTTATTACTCTCTCATACATAAAAATACACTATAGAAAGAAGTAATGGAGGACCTTTGGAGCCTCTTACATCTGTTCAAAGAGGTAAAATATCAAATGCATGTTTGTTAATTAGTTACTATCAAAGAATTATTTTTTAAGAGAGTTGCCGCTTCTTTAAAAATATCACGGCGGACAATATACTCGATAAAAAAGGAAAGAAAACAAGACGACTGATATGCCAGAGGCATCAAAAATGGCAGTACGGAATACGTTGTATGATATGTACCAACAGAGTAAGTATTGATTTCTCCAGTGTGAATTTTATGATAAACAAGAACCTGGGTAGGTACTTCAATTTTCATGAAATTTTCTATCTACTTATTTTTGGCTAAGAAAGACGATAATGAATTCTTTTTTTTTAGAAAAGCATGTTACTCTGCGGAGTTTGACATGTCAATTAAGGGATAAAGAAGTAGTGGATATTGGAAAATCATCGCCTAGTTCTAGTACATTGTTAAAATATATCTGATTTAAATTTAAAAATGATGACAATCGACACTGCTGCTATGTCACAATAGAATAAAATTGATACAAAATTTATTATTTTGGCAGATTATACAAATAATATTAAGATTATTTAATCTTCTTTTCATCATATTCTTATTAATCCTATTTCCGACGAATACTAATCCAAATACACAAAAAGTATATTAAATAATATATTTACTAAATTTAACTTTATAAAATACATCCACCGGGGTAATAACCATTTCGTAATTATTACATTGACAGTAGTAGGTATCAATGATAATTATCTATACATCGACGTACGTTTCATTTAATATTTTGATTTAACTTGTTTGAAAATGAATCATAAAGCACGGGAAAAGATAGAGTGGACGTACTTTATTTTTTTAATTTAAATTTTGTTATATCCTGCCATATTCTTATAATTGTCACGTGATATGGAATTAGCGGAAAAACATTATCTTTACCTTAGTTGCGTTGATGTCATTCATTTGCTCAATTAGATCATTAATTGTCATCCTAAGTTTTTTATGTTCCCATTCAGTAGCCATTATTTTTCGTCTAAAAGCCATGTTTTCCCTGATCGTTTTTAATTTCATATTGCCAGCTGCCTGAAAGTTAATAACATATTTATGTAGAAAATATCGAACGCTTGTTTTAATTGATAACATTTTAGTTGCAATTGTTTTCTAAGGATGACTATAAAGCTTTTAGTATGGCATTTAACTTAAATACCTATACAATATTCTTGTCATTCAGTACCTGTACATTTGTCAAAATTTGAATACAAATCAATAACTTCTGTAGATGCCGAAAGATCTTTTTCTACTTATACATAAATAGGTGTCCCCGAACTTAGTGCGTTACTTTAAGGTATGAATATATACAGTATACTCCCTCTATAACGAACACGGTTATTACGAGTTTTCGCTTATAACGATAACGAGGTACATTAGATGTAACGTGAAATTTCTATTGAACTAATTTCTAAACTTAACCGTTTCCAAAACAAATTAGGTACATTGTTTTCCATATACGTGAATTTTGATTATAAAATGTATCTAATACCTGCAAAATAATTTTTTTTCTTGCTTTATTAATGTGACATTTGGTATTATCTGAATTAATTAAGGTTTTGGATTAAAATCGAAGTTTTAAATAAATAATTATTTTTACTTAAGTAAGTACTATGGTTTAATTCCTAAAAAGTAATTAATGCTATAAAGAAATGTTTTTCTGGAATGTATTGAAATATGGTTTAATTTTAAACGAATTGTTAAAATGTCAATTATTTAACAAGAAAAAACACTTTTTTAAAAACAATCTTTTAAATGAACTAGTATTGTGTATATATTAAGCTTTAAATGTGTTGAATGCCTAGGGATTTAACTAAATTACGTAGGTTACAGTGAAAATTAAATACAACGGACAACGTTTAATAATTCTAATTTATTTTTTTACACTATGCACGGTCTATCAGTAATTTGTTTAGTTGTGAACTATTGGATATTGTGGAAGGTATTTTGGTCAACGGAAATAGCATTAATAATATTAGATATGCGGACGATACGGTCATATTTGCAAGTGACATGGAAGATCTACAGTACATAATACAACATGTATACAATGCATGTGAAAGGTATGGACTGCAAATGAATCTCAAGAAAACGAAATCAATGATATTCTCAAAAAAACCGCAAAATGTAGATAACCTGATCATCAATAATACAACGATCGAAAGAGTAACAACTTATAAATATTTAGGAACGTGGCTAACCGAAGATTGAGATCAAACAAAAGAAATCAGATCTAGAATAGAAATGGCAAGAAACACGTTCATAAAATTGAAGAACTTACTTTGCAACCGTAACCTTAATCTAGAGATCCGCATAAGAATGCTACGTTGTTACGTTTTTTCTACTTTGCTATACGGCATGGAAGCGTGGACAATAAAACAGTCTGAAATCAAAAAATTAAACTCCTTTGAGATGTGGTGCTACAGGAGAATCCACAGAATATCGTGGACTGAAAAAGTAACTAATATAGAGGTGTTACAATGAATGAAGAAAGAATGTGAAGTCATAAAAACTGTTAAAATTAGAAAGATTCAATATCTGGGTCACATAATGAGGGGCGAGAAGTACGTATTACTTAGGTTAATTATGCAAGGGAAGAGAAACCCAGGACGACGTAAAATATCCTGGCTAAGAAATTTGAGAGAGTGGTTCGGTTGCAGCTCATTAGAATTATTCAGAAGCACGGCCAATAAAATTAAAATAGCGATGATGATTTCCAACCTCCGATAGGAGAAGGAACCTGAAGAAGAAGAAATAAAATTAAATTAGATGTACTTGTACTTATTTAACAATAATTATTATAATAAATGTTCAAAGTGACTTCCATCTGCGCGAACACATGCATTGATATGACGAATCCAATTGTTAGTAATGCCATAGTTAACTAAATTATGTCGGATAGTTTCTGCAGCATCAAAAATTCGTTCGCGTAATTATTCAGTTTCTATTTCATTTCATCTCGGTTATCATAAACTAATGATTTCAGATGTCCCCAAAAATAAAAATCCAGTACATTGCATTCGCGTATAGGTCTATTCCTAAATATTTTTAGCCACAGAATGGGTCCATTCCTACCAATCCAACGACGAGGATACGTAGTATTAAGAAGATTTTTAACAGCTCTGGTAAAATGTACTGTGCCTCCGTCGTGAAGAAACCACATTTCACGGCGTGTTGCAAAGGCACGCCTTCAAGAAGTACCGGCAAAACATTTTGCAAGAAATTATAGTAGGTCTCTCCTTCTCTCCATTTACTGTTCTGGGCAATTCATATGATCCTATTAAACGATTGTTAATTATTCTAGCCCGTAAATTTATGCTAAATTTTCGTTGAAAATTTGTCCTACGTATTAGTTAAGGTTAATCGTCACATTATAGGTGGCAATTATGAAAATTATACATACCATTTCTCGTAAAACATGCTTCATCCACACATAACACTTTGGGAAATTCAGATTCTCTGATGACTTTATCTTGAAACCACCTACAAAATGTTAAGCTTCGAGGAAGATCACCTTGGTGTAAATCTTGTACTATCTGATAGAGCTATGGATGTAGAAGTTGTTCCCGATATGTTATATGAACAACTTTTTTCGACATGCCAACCATTTTACCCACCGTTCGTGTACTTCCGTTTGGATTATTTTTTACAGCATCTAAAATGTCGTCTTCTACATTTAATCGACGAATACTTCTTGTATTTTTTTTGTTGGTACAACAGAAACCGTTTCTAATAATTTTTGAGAAACATTCACAAAAGTTCGAGCATTATAATAAATTTGGACAACTTAATTATTGTTCCATTGCGCTTCTCCATAATGAATCATTATAAATGTCATGATACGAATCGAAAACATTTTCGCGGTGACACTAAACACAAACACGATTATTCCAAACTATCTCTTTACTAAAGTTGTCACTGTCTACCTTTAGATTTTCGTACTGCACGTAGTTGACAGATTTCAATTTGCATATCAAAATTGATTTTCGTTTTTTGGTCACACGATTGAATTTAGAAAAAAATGTTATAGGACTTTTTTACTCTACGCGGTGTCTTCTACCTAACTACCTATACTTTTAAGAAAAGCACTACTTTTGGGGACACTCTGTATATATGTATACAGACAGGAGATATAAATTCTTACAGGGAAATTTTAAAAAATATGTTATTGTAATTATTTTTATGCTGTTTGTCAAGAATAATGAAAATTATTCTAAAATATAATATAGGTATTATATTAATAACATTTAAATCAATGTTTACTTACAGGTTGTAGCAATTTTTTTAACCGTGTCATTCATAAATGTTTTGCTTATTTTTTTGTGCTTATTTTGAACTTTCTTTCATGCTTATTTTTTAATTATGAGCCACTTACCTTAATCAGTGCATTGATCTGTTCTATTTCTCTTTTAGGAACCAGTACAGCATCTTTAAAGTCCGATAGATCTCCAGTAAGAGGAATTTCCACCAAGCCTCTTCGTAAAACTATCTGAATCTGAATATTGTGCATCAAATAGAGATAATCGGTTTTGCATTTCCTTATTTCACCGGCTAATCTGATGTTTTTTTCCCTTTTATATGTCAACCGTTTCTGACAGCTGGCAATGGTTGTTTCACCGTCAGTAATTTGCATTTGCGCTGCTTTTACCTAAAAATATTAAATTGTCAATGAAGCAATGTATACTGTGCGGCATAAGTAAGGAATATTGCCAATAATGTAATGGTACTTCATTCTGCATCAATTATTTGTATGTAAACAATTAAAAATTATTATAGTTTTTAGAAAACATGAAAATTTGAGTCCTTATAGAGAATCAGAACAAAAAGAGTCCTGTTTTATCAAACTATTTTTGGAGAATATTTAATGTGCTTTGAAGGATTCTTTAGGTGGATTGTAGATTTGTTCCTCTTAGTAGGAGAACCAGATCGTCTGCGTACAGTCTTCCTTTAACTGTCTGCTAACATTGTTCCAAGATATCGTTAATTGCAACAAGAAATAGAGTTACACTTAACACCGATCCTTGGGGGACTCCGTTTTCGTGGATCTGAGTTTATGATATTGTTCCATTTGCTCGTACTTTAAATGTTGATGTTGAAGTTGAGTTGAAGAAAATTTTAAATAAATTTTAGGAATTGTCCATTAATACCGCAGAAGTGAAGCTTTTTTATTATACCATATCTCCATGTGCTTTTATATCGCAGATTATAGCTAAACAGTGTTGTTTGTTAATGAGTGCTTCGTGAATTTCGGATTCAAGATCAACTAGGTTATCCGTCGTTGATCTATTTTGATGAAAGCCGTTCTGCCTTGGGATAAGTAGATTTTTATCTTCCAGAAACCATGTAAGGCGAAGGTTTATAATCTTTTCGAATAGCTTGCAGGTTGAAGAGGTTAGAGATATTGGTCTTATAGGACTGAGGATCTGTTTTCGGTTTTTGAGGTTTAGGGATTGGGATAATATATGATTCTGACCAAGACTTTGGAAAGTAGTGCTGTATTCACATTTGGTTCAAAACATTAAGGAGGTATGTTCTAGCGTTTGTGCTTAGTTTTTAGAGAAAAATTATTGGTATATCATCTAGACCCGGAGAAGAGTTTTTTATGCCAAACAATGCATCGCTAGTTCTTCTGCTGAAATTAGAGTTCGTGTAATCATCCGTGTTCTCTGTGATCATTATCTCCTTCTTTAAATTTCTAAATTTTAATTATAGAACACTTGGAGGCGGCACCCATTAAGAAAGCACCTTTCTCATACCCAAATATTTATGTGTAATAGGCAAAATGCTACCATATGATGACTTTAAAGTGTCAGCTATCTCTCGCAACTTCATTTTGCGGGTTTCTATAATAATTTTCAGCATTTTTTCCATGTTTTCGGTTTTTGGCCTTCCGGAGCGCTAAGCCTTATTTGTGTTTCAGCAAACCATCGTTTAATGGTTGTTATCGATGGCACAGAGTCCCGAAAATACTGTTTGAGCCATTGCTCAGTTTGGACGGTATTTTTTCCCATCAAATAACAGTGATAAATCGACAAGAAATAGCTTTGAATCCATTGTTTATAAAAATCACAAAACTAGCGTCACTTTAAACACTGTAACTCAGTACATAATAATCCAAATGACATAAAAATTTTGGCAGTATGCTTTTGAATGTTAGGACTACCGAAACATCAAATGGAAAATTCAATAGACTCACTACTTCATGGTTAGGCCTGGGACTTATTGACGGACGTATTAGATAATTCTCCTTTTAAATATATAATGAGACTACCATGTTGTCAGACATTAAGAAATGCAATATAAATAAAATTACTTACTTTAATTTCAAACTCTATTCTTGATCTTCTATGTTTACAGATGAGTCGAAAAGTATGTTCATCGATAGTTGGTGGCAATCCAGCAAATTCATCTAAATGGTCTAAAGATTTAAGAAATTCAATACATTCCGATGTGAGAAATAAAGATTTTTCTTGAGTTATAAGACACTTGGCCAGTTCTAGAAGAACGGTCTCTGTATTTACTCCCCGAAAACTGGCTCGAGGCCTTCTCCTAAAAATAATTTTTATAAAATCAATGGACCAAAAATTCATGAAGAAATGCTTGATAGCGAAGACAATAGTATAATAATGGTAAAGTCATAGCAGCGGCGTTCCAAAAATACTGAAGTTTTAGCTTAAACTATTAGAAAGAGTCAGACATATTGTATTAAAAAATATCAATACATATTCTATATTTACAAAGAGTGTTTTATAAAAAATCTTACAATGCAGTAAAAACTTGTAATGATATTTATTAAAAAAATTTAAATTATCAAAACGGGTTAAAAATTTCAGAACGTTTTCGGTTTCAGTGAAAACATCTTAATAGTAGTGGAAACTAGCCACATAATAAGGTCTAATAACCCTTAGACTACATATTGTAAATTGTACTTATTAAAAATGTGACACGAGGTCGATGTTAGAGGATTTCACTTTAAAGGAACTTACAGATCTCAGCTCGAAAAAGGACATTAGAGTCATATGGTAGATACTAGCCAAAAAATGTTTTATATTTCTAACCCTAATTATAACGCTATTGTTACTTATTTATTATTTAATTTGAAACCACTACCGCACTATCAGATTTACTGTAGTCGTCTTTTTCCACAACAGTTTCTTTCATTTTTTTATGTTTATATTCTGTTTCAGAGAAAGACACAAAAGAGAGACAATAACAACAAAAATATTACATCTATTTATCATTTACAGATGATATCGTTGTCATAGCCAGGAGCAAGCAGAAGATATACATACATACATATATATATATATATATATATATATATATATATATATATATATATATATATATATATATATATATATATATATATATATTAGAATTTAATACTCGACGTTTCGGCACTCATTTTGAAGCCATTATCACGAGGGATACGGTTCCGTTCAAGTTCGGGGTGTCAATCTGCCCATTCCCCTCACTCGTGACGTACCAGTATCGTGTTCTGTAGAAATAAAAGAACCGTCAAACAGCACTGAGGTCTCAATCTGCCTACTCCTCAGTGTCGAGTAACGACCGGTCTTACCTTGTGTAGCTTTTAATGTTTGATTTAACAATCTGAGCGGGATGGGTTGGGGCGGGGGGTTGCTGAAGCAGCGGTTGCCATGTTACGCGATTAGCGTCATCGCGCGTGTTTAAGCTGTTAAGACGTTTTTCAATTTCGATGGCTTCACGAATGATTCTCAATTTTCGGATGGGAGCGGTAGTTTTTGCATTTTTCGAAATCTATTTTGTGGCCTGTCTGAATATGATGTTGGACTAGGGCTGAAGTAGTATCGAAATGTTTGATAGATATAGAATGTTCGTAAATACGGTTATGGACTCGTTGGTTTGTCTGTCCTATGTGTGTACGTGGGCAACTAGAACAAGGTATCTCGTAGACACTATGGTCTTCATTGATGATTTGGTCTTTTACGGATCTGACGAGATTGGACAACTTGGAGTGAGTAGTGAAGATGGTTTTGATGTTTAGGGAGTTAAGAGTTCTACTCATCTTGTCAGTGATACCTTTAATAAAAGGTAGAAAGATTTTGGGTTGATCAGGCGACAAGGTTTCTTTTTTGGATGGAATAGGGTTTAGATGTTTTTGAATGCTCCTATTTATTTGGGTTTTGTGGTAGCTGTTTTGCAAGAGTGTTTGACTTATTGAATTTATTTCGGATGATCTGTGATTGTTGTCGCTAACTCTTATAGAAAGGGAAACAAGAGTGTTGAAAACTGAATTGAGTTGGGCGGGGTGAAGATGTGTCTGGGCATTGAGATAACTGTTTGTATGAATGGGTTCCGGTACACGGAATAGGAAAAACCATGAGGTGAGTTTTTCTAAATAAGAACATTAAGGAATGGCAAAGACACTTCAGTCTCAACTTCCATCGTGAATTGAGTACTGGGATGCATTCCATTCAGGTGGGAGAGGAAGAGATCTAATGTGTCTTTACCATGGGGCCAAATGACAAAGGTGTCATCAACGTACCGTAACCAGCAGGGTTTGAGATTTGATAAGAACAGGGCTGTTGTTTCGTGTAATGTGTCATGTAAATACCAGTTATTCCGGGAGAGAAGGGGGATCCCATTAAGGCACCTTTGATTTGACGATACGAGGACACCGATAGTAATTAATTTATTAATTAAGAATAAAGGTTGAAAATCGGAAAAAAGGTAAACCTGAATGGTTTTCAACGGAACTAGAAGAGAAAGTTCTTAAGAAAAAACAAGCATATCACACATGGCTTCACTCCAAAGATCCCCAAGACAGAGAAATATACGCTAAATGGAATAGAGAAGTTAAAAAGGACGTGGATAAGGCGAAAAATATAAACTGGGAGGCTAAGTGTGATGAACTGGACAGATTTATGGGTGGAACAAAAGTGGCACAAGCTTGGAAAACATTAAAGCAGTTTAAGAAAAATGAGAAAAATGAAGACAACATTTCTCTCATAAAGTTAAATGAATGGGAAGAATATTATACGAAACTGCTGAAAGAGGATAGAGTAGAGTACAGATGGGAAAAGATAAGGGAATTAATAGACAACAGAGACGAAAGACAGGAAATCCCTATAATAACATTATCTGAATTGACGGAAACCTTAAAAGAGGTTAAAAACGGAAAAGCCGCAGGGCCTGGAGACATTCCCATAGAGCTGGTTAAATATGGGCCGACTGCACTTTTAGAATTAATAGTAGACCTTTTCAATAAATGTATGTGTGGAGACCAAGAAATTCCTAAGATTGGAATAAATCTTATATAAGCTCCATATATAAGAGAGGGAATAAAAGAGACTGTTCCAATTATAGAGGTATTAGTGTGACGAGCTCTGTGGGCCGGTTGTACGGCAGAATATTAAAGAAGAGGGTTGAAAGACAGATACAAGATATTGAAGAACAAAGCGGCTTTCGTACCGGGAGATCCTGCCTTGATAATATATTTATCCTACGACAAATAATTGAAAAGCGTGTCGAAAGAAGCAGAGAGACCCATTTGGTATTTATAGACCTTGAGAAAGCATATCATAGTGTCCCGTTAAAGAAAATGTTTGAGGTCCTCGAAAGGTCCGGATTGGATTCGACGTATATCCGAGCGATATATAAATTGTACGAAAATGCAGTTACTTGTGTTAAAATTGGAACCAGAACCTCAAATGAATTTAAAGTCAGTAAAGGCCTAAAGGCTATATACTGGAACCAGAAAGCAGTAGTAAAGGTGAACGATATAGAAACAAATAATATACCGATTGCGAGAGGGGTTAGGCAAGGATGCGTCTTGTCTCCGACGCTTTTCAACGTGTACTCACAGGTCATATTCAGAAAAGCCTTATGGGAAAGAAAAGAGGGAATAAGAATTGGTGGAGAAATCATAAACACCATGAGATTTGCAGATGACACGGTAATTATGGCTGAGAGTATAGAAGAACTACAAACTTTACTAGATGCAATAAATAGTGAATGCATTCAAATGGGACTTGACATCAACACAGATAAGACCAAATTTATGATAGTATCAAGGAGTCCAATAAATAATGAACAACTAACTCTTGGTGGACAGCAAATAGAGAGAGTGACAAAATATAAATATCTGGGAGCTTACATCAACACAGAATTAGATCCAGACCAAGAGATCCGGGTACGAATAGAAATGGCAAGGGCAGCGTTCTTAAAATTCAAACAATTGTTCTGTGACAAAAATCTGAATACTGCGCTGAGACTGAGGTTTGTTGAATGTTACGTCTGGTCGCAACTATTGTACGGGGTAGAAACATGGACACTAAAAGCGCAAATAGTTAAAAAGATTGAAGCCTTTGAACTTTGGATATACCGGAGAATGTTAAAAATTCCATGGACTGCCAGGGTCACCAATGAGGAAGTGCTGAGAAGGATGGGTCGAGACAAAAAATTGTTGAGAACGATAAAAGTACGCAAGACTGCATACCTTGGACACATACTAAGAAATAATAAATATAGTCTTCTGCAGGTCATCATGCAGGGTAGAGTCGATGGCAAAAAGGGAATAGGTAGAAAGAGGAAGTCATGGCTGCGAAATATTCGAGACTGGACAAACATGACTGTAGACGAATTATTCCACGTTGCAAAAGACAGAGAAGCTTTTAAAAATGTGGTCGCCAACCTCCGTTAATGGGGACGGCATAGGAAGAAGAAGAAAGGCCTAAAGCAAGGATGCTGTTTGTCACCGACACTCTTTAAAATATACATCCAAGAAGCATTGAGGAATTGGAGAAATAAATGTAGATTTATGGGCATCGAAGTGGGACAAGAAACTCTGTATACATTGTTATTTGCAGATGATCAGGTGGTGGTTGCAACCGATGAGGAAGATATAAATTATATGAATCGAAAATTATTTGAGGAATATGCCAAATGGGGGCTTACTGTAAACATAAGCAAAACAGAATATTTAAAAATTGGAGGAAATACCACAGATCTGAGGCTTAAAACGCAGTTATAAAAGGCTGCAACCAGTATAAATATCTAGGAAGCATCATATCAGCAGATGGCAGAGTTAAGATAGATGTACAAAACCGAATAACCCAAGGGAAAAAATGCATCCGAATACTGAATTCATTACTGTGGTCTAATAAAATAAAGATGCATACCAAACTTCGCGTATACAGAGCAATTGTAGAACCAATTACCACATATGGTGCTGAATGTTGGACGATGACAAAGAATGAACGAGATAAAGTAGACGTTGTGGAAATGGATTATCTTAGAAGGTCATATCAAGAATGGAAAGAATCAGGAATAAGGAAATGCGAAACCGTACAGGAATTAGAGATACTCTTCCAGATAGAATACAAGGAAGGCAATTACAATGGTATGGTCACGTGATGAGAATGGAGGAGGAGCGGTGGCCAAAGAAAGCCTTAATGTATGTTCCTCCAGAAAGAAGGAAAAGGGAAAGACCACCAAATTCCTGGAGAAGAGAAATTACAAAAACAATGCAATCTAGAAGAGGGAGATTGGAGAGATAGGAAAAGATGGAGGCTGAAATGCGGGAAGCAGCAATCGCCGTAGGACCCCCGTTATATGATGATGATGAAGAACAAAGGTAACCTCTTTTGTCATATTTTATTTATTTTTTTTCTTATTTAAAACGCCAAACTTGAAAAAACTCCAATTTAGTCGAATTCGGATCAAGGCTGAAAAACAATACCTGAAATCCGGGAATTTTCAAAGAAAATCGGACCATTTTTTTTAAATATAGAGCTTTAATATCATCATTTTATTGATTATTTAACTTGTATTATTTGCGGCTTTAAACTGATTACTGACATAAAATAAATTTTTACATAAAATTTCATTCGATGGGATTGATTTTAAATAGCGCGAACGAAATCAAGAAGTTTGTTTACTTAATATGGTTGAAAAAACCGAAAAAAATGATTGATCAGCAATCATTACATCGTTGTATGCAGCATGCCTCGTAATACAGATGATTCATGTGTATACATGAATTGTTATTGTTTTTGAATCGTCTTTTCAGAAGACGATAATTAAAATACAGAAATTTTAATTTGATATGATTTTTCGGACTAGTTGGTCACACTATTCACACTACATAATCAATCATAAATTATAAATATCATAACTCCATTATTACAGTGACAAATATAATTAATTTTTTAATATGTATATTATGGGTTTTTACCGCATTTACTGCGATAATCGTATCTCTCTTCTTGACTTAGTGTAAATCGAACTTGTGGCGTTGGGAAACTCGTAACCAGCGCATGGCGTTCACGTGATAATTTTATCTGTTCGGCGGCCCAACTATAGTAATAGAGGTGTAAAAATTAAGGTATGTGTGTATACAAGAAAAAGAACTATAATTGTCGAATTAAATAAAGCAAACAAGACTTACTTGTAGAGTTTTGTCGCTTGTTCTTGTACTAGAGTGGAGTATTCTTGAAAATCGCGTTTAAACGTTTTCTCCAGAACTTTTTCCTTAAGAAGTAAATTGTCTAAGTTGGCACGACATTCATTGAGTACTTCGTTTAAACGCTTTATAGTTTCCTGGAGACGTTCGATAAGTGTCTCATTCTTTCGAATAGTATTACTGGGAAAATAAAAATAAGAAATATTATAAGATATATTACTAAACAAAAATATATGCTTGCAAACATTTATTTGACCAGCAAACCCTGTGTTGAGGGTTGCAACTCCCTAAAAATTTTAAATGGCATAAACTATGAAACGCGATTTGTCGGCAAGTAATTTTTCGATAAAAAAAAATGGATTTGTAAGCATTGAAATCCCCTTCCAAATGATGGGTCATTCAACCACTCATTATACCATTTAAATCGATATATCAATAACAAACGAAATTTGATAGATTCATCTTATATTTTATAGGCTGCTCCTTTTATAACAAAGCTAAAAAAGGCAAAAAAATTAATCAAAGAAAAATTAAAACTTACTTGATAATGTCTTCCGTAAGATATAATTTGATCCTCTCATTTTGAAGCAATCTTGCCCTGTTTATCCTTAAATTTTCTTGGTTCATACCCGAATCAATATACATCTTATACTCGACGCAATCCTTGGTTTTTTGATTGAATTTCCTTATAGAATCTCTCAAATTAGTACTGATTTTCGTAAAATCTACTTCCAACATGTTTTTGTACTTTTCTCTTTCGCCATTTAAAATGATCACTTTTTCTTCATAATCGCGAACAGCTCGTAGATCTTCTTCATTGAACTCGGCAGGATCTTTTTCAATCTAACACAAGATTATTTTTATTTTTATAAATTACTTTAGAGAGTAACCAAATAATGTAAAATCTTTTTTAACTAAATTCAATTTATAAAATTATCTGTTATTCTAAATGTATTAATTATGTTTCATCAATATGAATTATTCCAAAGACCAAAAAGCTTTTAATTTTTATCAATATTTTTACGTTGCAAACATTTGTTGCAAACACTTGTATAACTTTATTTACCAAATCTTTCCGATAATAATAAAAGTTTCAAAAGTTTCAAAAAATTTATTATTATAATTCCTGATAAATATACAAATCAATGTAGCTCTCGCCATCTATCCGCCGAGTGCATTTAAATTACTTTGAGGACGCTATTATAGTTTCTAACAGCTCCGACGGTCGCCTCAAAATTTCTCTCTTTAAACGTCCAACAGACAGGACGAAATTCTGTTTGAGTAGTCTCTTGAGGAGGCAAGTTGAAAAATTCCTTTTCTCTTACACATTTTCAAATAAATATTTATTTTAGACCCTTACCGGCTTATATAAACACGCATTGGATAATGAACATAGGGTTCAATGGAATGATTCAAGTATAGTCCTAAAAGAAACAGAGAATAATTGTGTCGCAAATTCCTCGGCAGAATGCAGTAGGATCTGATTACCCTAATTAAAATAGTTATTATTTTATATTAAATAGAGGAAGTTAAAAAAAGGAAAATACCCGTATTAGTAAGTCAGTAACATATCGAGGACACATCATTTTTGTTATTTTTTAAATAACAAACATATAAAATCACAATTTGGTGTTTATTGAGAGTAAACTAAATGTACGACCAAATGCTTACCATGTCGGGATAGTATTATGAGGTTTTTTTCCTGATTTTTTCATCATGATTTACTATGGAATCGCTTTTTACTGTCATCATGGCATGTGGTTGTCTTTGGATAAAGACAAATTACATGCTATGATTATTTTCTGACGGATATTCTCGAGTTAAAGTTGATATCATGTAATCGAATGAACTATCTTACAATAAAGTTGTCCCAGGAAGGCAACTCAGAAATATTGGCAACATCATTTTAAAGTCATCTTCTTTAAAATTTATAATATATGCCTGAATTGTCAATATAAATGAGTCAGATAAATTTAAATTATTAGAAGAATTTTTCACCAAGTAAAAAAAATTTGTTTATTTTACTAATGTTTGTCTTTTAAGAACGATTTCCGAGGTGGAAATTAAAACGTCAATAAACTTATTTTAACCTTCAATTTTGGCTTATTCCCAATAAAATAATATCTACTTTAAAATGCCACAAGAAAATAGCTTCAGAACAATATTTATTTTTATGGTGGATATTATGTTCATGCTGTGATATATTCAACGTTTCTGCCAGCCCTAGTACCTAGACGGTAAAAACAAATTGTATTGTTACGATAGATGATGACGCATCGTATGGCTCAGAACTGTAAACATATTTATTACTAATATCTTTTCTATTCAAGTATTTTCTAGATCATACACCCGGCCGGCGGAGATCCCAGGTAGTGGCCGATGGGTACCCTCCGATAAAAAACCTGCTTTTAATGGAGTTCCTTCGATGGAAGGTCATCGATTCTTCGTCGTGATTCCAGAACTAACGGTTATTTATATATATGAGACATTTTAGTTAAACGAAGAGTTAGTTAGTTTTTGAACATCGCGTCGAGTTTTTAAAATGTAACGCACGTATTATAATAAATGTAGATAAATTATATAATTATTAGTGTAAAATAAATTAGTTATATTGTACAAATAAAGACTTTAAATAAACTTGTAAGTGTTATAAGTGTAGAACCTTTAATAATAAATAAAAACAATAAATTAGATTAATAAAAACAGTTCAGTATCCTTTCTACACGCCACACAAGCATTTTAATAATAAGGGTTGTACGCATTTTATATTTTTTTATTGAACAGTGAAGATTATCTATGAACCAAACTACATTGAAGTGACTCATTATTCATCCTTCAATTACAATAACTATCCACATTCTACCTAATAAACAAATGTATTTTTTATGTGAACGATTTTCGAAATTTGGGATAAAGTATAATTTTATTTTCATATATTTCTTATAATCTAATGATAAGATTTAAAATGTTTGTTTTCTTACAATACCATTTTAATTTTAGTTCCGTATAAACACTTCTTCTGTGTAATTAAATACCGTAATCTCGGATTGTTTATTTCTTTTCTGTAATGACGTAACTTTTTAAACGTAGAATCTTTCAACAACTTTTTGTTTCTTACAAAATAATAAAGGTTAACTTTGTATTAAATTTTTCATTTTATTTCTTTGTCTGAGCTCGTTTCCTTGCGAGGATAAACTATTAAAGAATGGCGCCCATTTTAATTTTAAAGATAATACAAACAGTTTTTATATGATTTTTGAAGGAACTGCACCCAAACTCTTCGACACGAGCAGAAAGGCCTAGATTGTTTGTGTACTTAAGTAAATAGTTTGCTTACGTTACAACTTAGAATGAGACGTAGCCGGATATAATATATGTTTATGGATGCTTCTATTAACATAATTTTTATCACAAACCTTTTTAAGGACGTTTTTGAAAAAGTGAATCTATTAGTATTATCGAAGAGATATTAATCACCATATCAACATTAGGAGCTTCACAGTTATCACGGTAGGATCCAATAAATTAGTCTTTGATGTTATCAGAATAATTACCAGGTTGAAGCTCAGACTAAGACTTGAAGATAGCACACACAATTAAATATACTCACCATACACTCAGGAAGCGGAACGTCCTTCTTTATTTCATCTTCCCATTTGATCTCCAAAACTCCGTTCATCATTGCCATCAACGCTCTTTCTTTAAAGTCATCCGCCAGCAAGGCTAAACGTATTCTTTCTTCTTCGGCGGCTTTGGCGTCTAAAATAACTTGCTCGCTGGGACTTATGTAGGGAGTAACAGTTAATTCGTTCTCTTGTACTTCAAGAATCATTGTCGGTATTTCTTCCTGCGTCCACTCAGGATCCTCAATGTCAAAAGTGATTTTTTTGTCGGTAAAGTGGTTGTACTCTCTAATAATGTGACGCAGTCTTTCATGCTTTTCTTTTATGCTTTCCATTTCACGTTCCTTCATTTCTGCCATTGCGTTGAATGCTACGTTGTAATGCCGCTTCAACTTGATAACTTCTGACTACAATAGAAAGTTAACAAACCTGTAGTTACGTAAGGTAAGGAAATAGGTACCAAGCAAATTTGTCGGTGATTTTTTCTTATGTTATGTTAAAATCCATACTACTCCAAACATAATGTAATTTTGAGTGGTGGTCAAATCATTTTGAAAAATTCAGTTTTTAAGCAGGCAAAGAATGTAAGATGGCTGGGCGCAAGGAAGACAATGATGTCTTTTATAAAAGAAAAATTGGAAAGCAATCGAAATGAAATTCAAGTACACTTATAGTTTCTAGCACTGAATATTATAAAAGTAAAAAGAAAGAAGGTAGTTCGGTTGATTTTCGCTTCGTAATAAATTTCAAATAATTGGCGGTTGGTTCCAAGTTAAAAAATTCAACAGATTTAAAGAATAAATGTTAAAAGTTAGTACATGTTGATGTACAATTCGGTACTATATAAATTATTTTATGTATGTTGACAACACGTTTTCTTTTGGTTGGTTACTGTACTTATACTTGTAAAACAATAAAACTTATTTCTTTTCTGATTAAATATAATAATAGTGTTGTTATTATTATTAACCTGCGTAAAGAGGTTATGTGCCCAGCTGCAGAAATTTAGAAAAGTATTGTATTCACAATTTTTGCACGTGTTTTATTTAGCTATTGCTTCGTTCACCAATCAATTTTTTATGGCTAATGTAAAACAATTTAATGGAACCGGTTTTGATTCGTGGGCCTAGGACTGACGATAAGTACAAAGACTTTGTTAAAAGTGATTCTACTGCAAAGGATATTATTGTTCAGTTAGTTGGGGATAATGTTTTGGACATAATTAAAACCCAAGAAACTTAGATGGGAATGATAAAAGCTTTTAAAGCTGTTTACGAAAAGACAGGACTTCAGTCTCGAGTACAAATTCAGAAAAAATTGCGATCCCTTAGTACTTAAAGGAGACGGCAACTTCTGTGAGTTTTTGGTGGATTTTGATAAAACATTAAGATCATTAAATGATGCAGGAGGTAAAATAGATGATAAAATAGTGAAAAGATCACCACACTTTTGTCTGCAATGCCTGACAAATTCATATAGTTCAGTTGTAACATCCATTGATATTTTATTCCGTTCTGATCCATCCAAAGTAACTGTAGATTTTGTGAAAAATAGTTTAATGGGAGAAGATGATCGCTTAAAAACAAAGGAAGTTACTAATATACCTGTTCCTTCGCATGCCTTTGTTGGTGATGATAAATATAAAGGTAAGAGCAAACATACTTTTAAAGTTCGTTGTTATCACTGTCATGAAATGGGGCATATTCGCAAGAAATGTCCAAAACGATTGCCTAAAAATCGTGAAACTGCTAATATGAGTAATGTTGAAAATAAAGAAATTGCATTTCTTGGTAATCACACAAAACAGGAAGTTGCAGTCAGCTGTGATTCAAATGTAGTGAATAGTGTACATCTGGTTGTGGATAGTGGTTGTACAAATCACCTGTTTATGTCAAAATACATTCAATTTTTGACTTATTCCAAAGCAGTGGATAGACAAATAAATGTAGCAAAGATTGGTGAAACTTATTTTTCTTCTAGTGCCGTCTCAACTAATGAAGGTTGGCTATAACCATTGCAAATTCGTCTCTATCTTCAGCTTTTCTTAAGAGCGTCTATGTGTTTAACTCGGTCCAGTCGCGAATGTTTTTCAGCCAAGATATTTGTCGTCTACCAGGACCCCTTTTTCCTTCGATTTTATATATATATATATACCCGGTATTTAGGCGGCACACGCCCTTCCGGTAGGGATCTATGGAGGAGTATCACCGAGCCGCAAGCCCTTATCTCTTGCCGTACTGCTCCACCATAGGCCGATCAGATACCAGCATATTCTAGACTAAGCCGCAGATCCATTTTAGAATTTTAAACTGCTGTGTTAGCCTTTTTGTTTTCTGTCACCGAGCTGGGGATCGAACTGACATCTCTCGCAGTGAAGCGAAGGAGAAGCCAGCCGCCCAGCCCGCTTGGCTATCCTTCGATTTTACCTTTCATAATCAGCTGCAACAACTCGTATTTAAGTATCATTTCTAAGTATGTGTCCCAAATATGCTGTCTTTCGCCTTTTAATTTTGGTCAAAAGTTCTCTGTCTCTTTCCATTCTATGCAACACCATTTCGTTCGTGATGAAACTATAGCAGCAAAATTTTGGGGTAGTTTCTCAGCTATATTTAAAGAATGACTTTCAGTTACTTTGATTGACTTTTTGTTTGTGACAATCTTTCTTACAACTTATTATCAGTAAGACAAATTGAAGAAAAAGGTTTTTGTGAGATTTTTGAAAATAAGGAAGTAAGAATCATGATGGGTGATACTGCAATTATTACTGGAAAATTGATTGGTAATTTGTATTTGATATAATTGCAATTGTATTCAGATGTTTGTTAACATTGTTCGAGATACACCTGAGTTGTGGCATAAGCGGATGGGACACTCTTGTAGATTTCCTGTGAGTTCAGTATGTGAGATATGCTTGAAAGGTAAGCAGACACTTTCTCCATTTTTAAAGAGTATCCCAAGTGATAGGAAAGCTCGACGCTTACTTCAATATGTGTCCACAGATGTGTGTGGAAAAATTAGCTCTTCTACTTATGATGGCAAACAATTATTATGTTTCATTCATTGATCATTACAGTTATTTTGGAGTGTTATACATTATTAAAGAAATTAATGAAGTGGAAACATGCTTTAGGAATTTTGTAGCCTTAACTGAATCAAAATTTAACATAAAAATAGAGTATTTGAGATGTGATAATGCTGGAAAGAATAGTTCTAAAAGCTTTAAAGGTTTTTGTACTAGTAAAGGAATAACTATACAATATTCTGTACCCAGGAATCCAGAGCAAAAAGGATTATCGGAAAAATACTATTGTATTATTTTAGATAAATCTAAATGTTTCATTGTGGACAGTGGACATTGCTGACTGCTGAAGTTTGGTATGGTTACAATCCTAATTTGAGCAAAATTAAATTATTTGGATGTAATGCTTATGCACATATTCCTGAAGATGATCGATCTGGGAAGTTTGCTGAGAGATCAAGAAAATTTATTTTTATGAGCTATTATGACAATGCATATCGCCTCTAAAACGAGCAGTGTTTACATCTTGTTCAGTTAGATTTGATGAAACTTGTGAAAGTGAATCTCCAGTTCATGTGATAAGACATAGAGGTGTGGATGAGCAAACTATTACCGAATCTGTTAAAATTGAACCTGAAGTAACACAACCTGATAGTAATTAAGAACACGAGATACGTATAGACGTATGCCTTTTTATCTTTATGGCTATGAAGTGAGTATGATGATGGCTTCATCTGCTGGATGTCTACCTTCTGAATTACCTAAAAACTACACTGAAGCTGTTTCGATGGGGATGGGGAATGGATGGAAGAAGGGCATAGATAAAGAACTTTTGGCGTTAGAAAGCAACGGTACCTGGACTTTGGTAGAACCTAAGGCTGATGATGTAATCATTGATTAACGATGGGTTTTTGTTGAGAAAAATGTTGATCGTCAGTTAGTGAAAAGAGCTCGATTAGTGGCCAGAGGCTATCAGCAGCCAGCATTGGACAACGAATACGTTTATGCACCAGTAGCTAGATTAACCACCCTGAGGGTACTGTTAGCTATTGCTGTAAGTTTTGTCCAGTGTCGATTAGGTGTAGTATGTAAGTACTACTGTAATTACATACTACTAGTGTAGTATGTAAGTTGGTAAAAGCTTTATATGGTTTACGAGAAAGCCCTAACTGTTGGAATAGAACTATTAATAAGCATTTATGTAATTTAGGATTTAAAAGATCTAAGGTTGACCCATGCGTGTATTTCAATGGAAAACCTTATGTTTTGATATGGGTAGAAGTTGGTCTTGATAAACAATAAATTACTAAAAATGATTAAGTTTCTGTTCGTGCATATGCTGACTCAGATTTTGCGAGCGATGCTAATGACAGAAATAATGTTTCTGGATACGTTATTCTTTGTAATAATAAAGTTGTAAAGTGGTGTTATAAAAAGCAATCTGTAGTTGCTCTTAGCAGCAGTGGGAGACAATACTTGTTTTGTGAACGGGATTAGGACTGGTGTGGTCCAATACAGAAACAGGAAAGCCAACCTCTCATAGGGATAAAGGAAAAATTATGAACAACTAGAGTACAAGTAAAGTGATGTAATCTGAAAAATAAAATAAAACATAACTTAAAAATGACGTTTATTAGGAAAAAACGCACGGTAGAAAAAGAATAGGTCAAATATAGAAATATAGATTTAACAACAAAAAACATCCAAATACAATAGTCAAACGACACGATAAAACTTGTTGAAACATTGAAAATAACGTCAGGTGAAAATAAATGACATAGTTATGTAAAATATAAATAGCTAAACAGTGGAAAAATACCATTTCCGATAATTTTAAAAGTCTTACCTCTGCAATGGCTTGTTGTAAATCGCACTGGTAAAAAGATACTAACTGTCGTTGTTTGTAATGCCACGGATTTCTTTCAACATACAGGCTAGTAACCGCTCCAACAAGAGCTATTTGTGATTCTATGGATATCTTACTTGTTGTATCTTCAAGCAATCCTCTCGCTTGCATCGTTATGTAATCTTGGTTGTTGTATTTAGGCCGGTACTTCAGTTGCGCTAACAATTCTCTTAAAAAAAAAATAGATTCATTTTACCAATATCAATTAATTTTGGAAAATATTTTAATACAATTACGAAATTTTGTTTGCCAATTGGAAATCGTAACAGAAATATACTGCCTGATTGCCTAAAAAGTGAATAACTGGATACTGTGGCCGCAATTAGAGACGAGTACGACAAGTATAAAATTGAAACAATTTCGGAAAAATATGGCGTTAAGATTTTGAGACTGCCGCCTTACCATTGCGAGCTGAACCCGATTGAGATGGTGTGGAGTCAAGTGAAAAGGTATGTGGCTTCAAACAACGTCGATTTTAAAGAAAAAAACGGTAGAACGGTTGATAAAAAAGCTTACCAACGCGTATCTAAAGACAGTGGCATAGTTATGTGAACCACGTCAAGAAAATAGAAGAAAACATGTTTGCGGTGGACACTTTGCAGGAAGATATTGAACCGGTGATGAATGAAAATCGTATTTTGAGAACGATTTCCGAAGTGTAAATTGAAACGTCAATAAATTTACTTTAACCTTTAATTGTGGCTCATTCCCATTTAAATAGTATTTACTTAAAAATGTCACAAGAAAATAGCTTCAGAACAATATTAAGAAACCGTTATGGGCCCAGCGTTATTCAAAATTTTCGGAGATTGGAAATTCTTTACAAGAAACTGGCACATTGTCAAAATTCAATCAAATTTTAACGAAGATGTAAAGACAATAACCTAATACCAGAGGGCTGCTTAAAGTTACGTCCAGCAGATTCTAGCAGAATTATATAATATTTATAATATTTTTAACAATATTTTTTGTTGAACAAGTTATTGTAAGTAGGTATTTTGAGAACGATTTCCGAAGTGGAAATTGAAACGTCAATAAATTTATTTTAACCTTTAATTGTGGCTTATTCTCATTTAAATAATAATTACCTTTTGGATAATTTTTCAAATTTTTATAATAAATATATACCATCATACATCACAAGAAGTAAGTAACGTTTTTTAAAATTGATAGTTGCCTTTTTGGCCTCGACATTGTAGGCAACAGTATGTTTGTGGTTAAAAAATCTGAGGGTAAAAAACACCACCCTCAGATTTTTCAACTGTCTATCTATTGATCTTATTCCCTGTTGTATGAGAATAGATGTTGTATATATATTTCCTAGTCGTCATTTATTTCTTAGAATGTTGTCAGGACCCTGTGCCAACCATACTTGTTAATGAGCCACACTGTCTATTGTTTCTATTTGAAGTTCTTCTTCTTCTTCTAATGGCGCTACAACCCTTTGTGAGTCTTGGCCTGCTTAACAATGTTCTTCCATTCTGCCCTGTCGGATACTTTCCTTCGCCACTGCCTGATGTTCATGGTTTTAAGATCCCTCTACGTCGTCTATCCATCTTTTACGGGGCCTTCCTCTTGTTCTGTTTCCTTGGGGCTTCCATCTCTGGACTACTTTTACAGCTCGATTATCTGGCATTCTTTCTAGGTGACCAAGCCAGTTTAGTCTTTTTGACTTTACAAATCTGACAATATTTGCGCTCTGCATTAGTTCATCCAGCTCGTGGTTCATTTTAATTCTCCACGAACTATCGCTGCATTGGGTTGATCCAAATATCTTCCTTAGTATTTTGCGCTCAAATATTCTCAGTTGATTTTCATCAGTGGTTGAGAGGGTCCACCTTTCACATCCATATGTGACCACTGGTCTAATTACTGTTTTGTAGATTCTCAGCTTAGACTCACAATTCAGTAACTTACTTTTCATTAAGTCTTTGTATACATAAAAGCACTTATTACCGCTAAGAATCCGTGCTTGTATTTCTTGACTGATGTTGTTGTTGTCATTTATTATTGAGCCTAGGTAGGGAAAAGTGGAGGCATATTTGTAGGTATGGTTGTCTACCTTCAGATTCTCATGTTCATTCGATTTTGTGCACTCCATATATTTTGTTTTGCTTTCATTTATATATAGACCAAACGTAGCAGCTTCTCGTTTCAGTTCTATAACTTTTTCGCTTAATACCCTTTTGTTGCGGCTTATTATGGCAACATAATCCGCATATGCGCATATTTGCATAGATCTTGTATTAATACAGCCAGTTTTCTAACAACAGCTTCTAAAGTTAGATTAAAAAGTGTTGTTGATAAGGCATCCCCTTGTCTAACTCCATTTCAATATCAAAGGCCTGCGTCATCCATCTATTCTCACCATAGCTTTGGAACCCTCCAGAGTCATTCTTATAAGTTTAAACAACTTATTGGGTATCCCTTACATAGATAGTTGCTTTAACATCTTTTGTCGATCTACTCCATCAAACGCCTGTTTGAAATCGATATAAAAGTTTCTATTTGAAGTTATTTACTTTTATTTTCTTGTGGAGAGTTTGTTATCGGGTTTTTTCCTGTAAATCTTCTATAGCTTCAGATCTTTTTGTAATTCGTATTAGGTGGGTCGTATTTAGTGACATACCTTGATTCTGTTTGTAGGTCAATCATGGCCGAAGACTAATTCACGGAAGACGCAGAGAACGCGAGAACTAGACGTGTTTCAATTGAATAAATTAATTACTACTAAACAAATTGAAATGTTTGCTCCCCTGCACCTATAAGATTTAATTACTAAATTAACTCATGTGTACTTACTCTGGAGGTATTTTTAACCAAGGTTCAAAAATACAATTGATAGAAAGAAATTCTTCAATTTTTCGTTGTTCTTCTACCCATGCTAGACGCCTGATAGCTGCTTCGTTTCTTGGAAGTAAGGTGTAGATGGTTGCTATCGTTTTCTGGAAAATTCCTCGAACTACTTTTCCGCGCACTCCCATAGGATCCCAATACGTTTTCTAAACAATAAAAATTATTATTACTACAAAAATTGTCAAACTGATGGGCAAAGTTATATATATATATATATATATATATATATATATATATATATATATATATATATATATATATATATATATATATTATATATATTATATATATATATATATATATATATATATATATATTATATATATTATATATATATATATATATATATATATATATATATATATATAAAAGATTTAATCTTTTAATTTCTGTAAGTATTGTAAATCTAAGTGTACGTCAGTGTTTTGAAATGTTTGTTTTTTACAGTTAGTCCCGATGAAGCCATCAAATAAATGGCGAAATATTGAGCTTTAGAAAAAACAAAGATTTTTATTTAATATAGACCACATACCCGATATTTCCAACATATTTATAAATTGTTTTTTGGTCGAAATAATCACGTTAAATATATATATATATATATATATATATATATATATATATATATATATATATATATATATGGTTTCCATAACACCTTGTATCCAAGACTTGGCTTGTCTTCCCCGTTTCCTTCTATTACTTGGATTGTATTCCATAGCTCTTTTTGGCCATCTGTTGTCGTCCATCCTCTGTACGTGTCCATACCATATTAACTGTCTAGTTTCTATTCTTTCAGAAGTTGTATGTACTCTATCTGTTTTTCTTCTAATTTCAGAATTAGGTATACGTTCTACTCTTGATATACGGCAAGCTCTTCTCAGGTAGTCCATTTCAACCGTGTCAACTTTTTTCTTTCCTTTGACTGTCATTTGCCAACATTCTGCTCCATATGTAAGAATGGGCTCTACAATTACTTTGTAGATAGTCATTTTAGTTCTCATAGTAGCTTTGTTGGACCAAAGTATCAAATTCAGAATTTGAACACTCTTTCTGCCTTGTTGCACTCTATAGTCTATATCTCGTTCCGTTGCTCCTTTACTGCAGATAATACTTCCCAAATATTTGTATTCGTAGCACCTTTTCATTTGTCTAATTTCCAAATCCGGGTCTTCGTCTTCACTGCCTATTCGCATATATTCTGTTTTAGACATATTCATACTCATCCCCCATTTTTCGTATTCATCTTTGAGCTTTCTAAGCATATAATCTGCATCTTCTTCACAGCTTGCAATTAGTACTTGATCATCTGCAAAGAACAGCGTTGTCAGATAATGGTTGTTAACCTTCAATCCCATTCCCGCACATTTTTGTCTCCACTGGTGCAGTGCTTCTTGGATATATATTTTGAATAGGGTGGGGGAAAGACAACATCCTCAAGCCTTTCGTTACTGTAAATACCCTTGAGAAAGTATTTCCTGTTTTTACAGTGCTTTGAGGACATTTATAGATGTTCAGTATTGCTTTTAGATATGTTTTACTAAGGTCCGTTTTCGTCAAGACACTAAATAAGAGTTTTAAAGGAACTGTATCATAAGCCTTCTCCAGATCTATAAATACCAAATGCGTAGGGAGGTTTCGAGCTGTTCGTTTTTCAATTACTTGTTGAAGGGTAAATGTGTTGCCCACGCACGATCTTCCTGCTCTGAAGCCGCTTTGTTCTTCAATTTCTTTATACTCCTCTTCTATTCTTCTTTTCAATATACGACCATATAACCTTCCCAGTGAGCTAGTTACGGTAATGCCTCTATAATTTCCGCATTCTTTTCTGTCTGCCTTTTTATAAATGGGGCTAATGTGGACCAAAGTCCAATCGTTTGGAATCGTTTGGCCTTCAATTAAGCATTTATTAAAAATATTCACTAAGCTTTCCAAAAGAGCATCCGGTCCATGTTTCACCAACTCGATGGGAATGTCTCCAGGCCCGGGTGTTTTTCCATTTTTCATTTGTTTCAATTCTTTTTCAGTTCTTCTTTGTTTATCTTATGCACCTCTGAGTTTTCTGTCATTGAGAAGATGGTCAGGTCTTTCCATAAATTCGTGCCTACTTTCTGTTAATAGCGTTTCGTAATATTTTTCCCACTTTTTATTTTGAATCAGGTTTATATTTCCCTCATCTTATCTTTCTTTTCTAATATTTTTTATGAATTTCCAAGCTTGTGTCACTTTGGTTCCTCCTAAGCATCGGTCCATCTCTTCGCATTTCTCTTCCCACATTTCGTTTTTTCTTTTAGTGACTTCCTTCTTTGCTTCCCTGTTAAGTCTGCTGTAAATTCTACGGTCCTCTGAGTCTTTCGTGGATAGCCATGTTTGATAAGCTTTTCTTTTTGTCTTTAATTAATTTTCTTACTTCTTCGTTCCACCACTCAGCATTTTTTCTTTTGTCAGCTTCTTCGTACCCCAATGCATCTTTGGCCGCCTGATGAATGCAATTTTTTATATCTTGATATTCTTTTTCGGCTGTTTCTCTTCGAGTTAAGTGAGTTAGTTTTGAGGCTAGTCTAAGTTTGTAGAGGAATTCTACTGATTCTTGTTTGAGGCTATCACTATTATATCTTATCTTTGTGGAAGCTGCTACCTTCTCCTGTTCAATTTTATTCTTGTTTACTTTCCTGTAGTGTATGGTTATTTTTGCGACCACCATATATTGGTCAGATCCGCATTCGGCACCACTATACACCCTTACGTCATTTGTTTGGAGCCTTTTGTTTTCTGGTTGGATGAGATAGTCGATTATAGATTTTATAATGTTACTTGGATAACTATGGTAATTCTAGAGTTAATACATGCAAACAGAGCTCCAACCGGAGACGGAAGGAGCGCTTTTATTAGATCAAAACCACTCGGTGGCGGGTTCGCTCGTCATTGTATAACTTTGTGACTCTATAAATAACTTATTACGCTGAGAGCACGGTCTCGCACCGGCGACACATCTTTCAAAAGTCTGCCTTATCAACTGTTGATCGTAGATTCTGCGTCTACCATGGTAGTAACCGGTAACGGGGAATTTGTGTTCGATTCCAGAGAGGGAGCCTGAGAAACGGCTACCACATCCAAGGAAGGCCGCAGGCACGGAAATTACCCAGTCCTGACACGGGGAGGAAATAACGAAAAATAACGATACGGGACTCAGCCGAGGCCCCGTAATCGGAATGATTATACTCTAAACCTTTAACGAGGATCAATTGGAGGGCAAGTTTGGTGCCAGCAGCCGTGGTAATTCCAGCTCCAATAGCGTATATTAAAGTTGTTGCGGTTAAAAAGCTCGTAGTCGAATCTGTTCTGTATCCGTATCCCACGCCGCCAGTTCAACGTACGTGGTGTCGTGAGACGTCCTGCCGGTGGAATTAGCTAGGCCGGCCCAACTCAATCCCGCCGCGGTACTCTTGACTGAGTGTCGAGGTGGGCCGGCACGTTTACTTTGAACAAATTAGAGTGCTTAAAGCAAGCAAAAAACTTCGCCTGAATTGTGTGCATGGAATAATGAATTAGGACAAAAACAATAAATTTTGATAAATTATAAATAAATAATATAATAGCATAATAAATAGTATAGCAACCAATAGAAAAGTACAATTAACCTTTAATGTCATGAATGCCAACTTCGAGAGAAAGTTAGTTATTTGAAAGTTTCTCTCGAAGTTGGAATTCATGACATTAAGGGTTATTTGTATTGGTTGCTATTCTAATTTATATTAGAATTAGAATAGAGAACGATATTTTAAAGAATAAACATTTATTCACCACATAATTCAATGAAAGAATTCGATACTCACCGTTACATATTTAGATACTACATTCTGTGCTTCGATTAGAGCTTTCAGGTATGTTTCCGTATTCTTGCATTCATCTCTATTTTTGGCCTTTCTTTGGTTATATGTATTAGTGTCTAAATAAAATTCCAATAGGTCGATTTTTTCAATATCGGCTGCTCTTAAATTACTTGTAACCAATGATTTTAATGTTGATTGAATACTGTGGAACTCCTCCAATATTTCGGTTTTTTCTTCTTTACAAAGAGCCTCCTCCTTCAAAGCTCTTTCTATTTCATATACCTCTAACCATGTTTTATTAACGTAAGCACCTAAAAATATTTTATACTGAGTCAATATGCATATATTATTTATACCGGATGATAAATCGTCAAACGAGCCATAGGAAACTCAATGGTAAATTCTAAACTGCTGAATGTTTGCTTCCCTAATTATTTTAAAAGTCATGAGATACTATTTTGGAGGACTGAAATCTGTATAATATCGAAATATCGATGCAAAAGACAACAAAAAGGTGTTGGGGAAGGACCGAGCTGTATTCACAGAAAAACAAAAAGCAGAATAATTGGTGCTACACGTACTAGATTTAGAGATACGATTCTTTGGAGTCACCATTTCAGATCTTTGCGCATTAGCATACATCTAGCTGTATGCAATGGCATTCGAAACAATTTCAACCATGCCAAAAAATTAGCTGGCTTAGACTGGGATGAATTCAGATATCGGCACCCCGAAATTAATTTAAGGCAACTAGAATAGACTTCTGCGGCAAGGGCTCAGGTATTAAATAAACATAACGTAACAAAATATTTTTAATATCCTTAAGAATGTTCAAGAGAAGCGAGATAGGACTCATAATTGTTTAGTCCAGTAGGTCCCAGATTCTCGCTCTGAAGGGTAGGCCTCAAGTTGACATCGGCTGAAAAAGATCGGCTATCAACCTTTATTGTGTGTATGTCAACTGGAGGGAACTTTATTCCACCATTAGTGATTTTCCTAAGACCCACAATAAAAGCAGAACTTAACGATGGAGCTCCAACTGGAACTATTATTGTCTGTCATCCATCTGGATGGATGCAAAACGAGATTTTACTTCCATGGTTTAACCATGTTCTGATTTATGCAAAACCATCAGTTTCAGACCAAGCCTTCGGCCATTCAACCCATACAAAATACTTAACATTTATTGAAAAAGCAATAGAGAGCCACACCAAGCCATGAAAAATATTCTAAAAAACAACCTGGAAGGGTTGTAACCCAGTTTCAAGCTTCCTGACTTCTTGTAGAAGGCTTTTTAAAGGCAGCAACCCCAGTAACAGCAATACATGTGGCGAAATTAATGAATGAATTAATTCGAAAGAGCGACATTGTGCCACTAATCCATGATATTTTCACAGAGCTGGTTACGTTGTTGCTGAATGCACTGATGTGCTTCTTCAACAGCTTAGACCTGATCACTAATAGCATGAAGCACGTCAAACTGAAGAGCCCGTACTTGAGTCAGCTTAAGAAGGCATAAACCGACCTTTTAAACATCCACAAAATCAATCTAAGGCTGGACAAGAAATTCTGTTGCAAGAAGGTGCGCTTCAACAAAGACCAACTTCTAGTTTACAACGTGGGGCTTCTTCCAGCTGACAAATACGACCTTCCTTCGCTATAAGCCAAAGAAATATTATTCCATTAACAAAAACTTAAGCTGTTAAAAAAACAAGCAGAAAAAAAGAACTTCTGTGTGTTGACCTCAAGACCATATAAATTGGAATTAGAACAAGCAAAAAAGGAAAAAGAATAAAATTAAAAGGAAAGGAGATTAGACAGATTTTTAAGACATAAAAGAAGAGAGAGAAAGAAGAAAAACAAAAAAGGTTTTGCCCAAAAGAAAAAAACAGACACAGTGCCAAGCAAAGCAGAAATAAGATATCAAAAAAGAAAGTGGGGAGTAAAGGTGACACCCCAACTATAATTTGAAGAAGAGTCTGACAGTGATGTAAGTGACGATAATTGTCTGTACTGTAGTGAATTGTATTCCTGTTCAAAGGATTGTAAAGGAAGGGTAAGATGCTCTGGATGCCACCGCCGGGCCCACGAAGCTTGCTCAGCTTGTGAGGAGGCAAACAACGGCTTTTTGTGCGAGCATTGCCATTAAGAAGAAAGTCAACTGAACCACGTTATTAAAGCTAATTTAATTTTTACAACAATCACAGGCAAAGTGGCCACATATTGAAAAAATATTTTAAAAACAAATTATTATATTAGATGATATTTACAGAACTACTCAGTGCACCGATAGACAGGTAACTGAATATGTAAGATATACACGTAATCTTTGTTTAGTATTTGGTTTTATAATCAAATATCTTTCGTTATTTTTTTAACGCGGTGCTAGATCATTGACTGAGTTGCACTAAGGGTTATCATAGCAAAGATAGTTGAAATACGAGAAAACCTTCGAAATTGTTCATCCTAAAATTCGCTTGCCCTAATCCTATATACCTACTAAATAATTTACTATTTTTACTGAGAATTAACCACAATTTTAGTTTATAATATGTTAATTATTATTTATATTTATCTTACCTTCCGGTTTAAAACCTAAAGTGGGCCTTTTAAACATCGATGTAAACTTATTCGACGTAACTAAGGATTCTAGGTTATATCTTAACTCTTCATCTACTTTAAAATTGTTGATTTTGGTACAACACAATATTTTATCCACTCCCATACTGACGACATACCTTCCCAGAGAATCCACGTAGGCTTTTTTAACTCCTCCTTGGTATCGGTGATGGGCAACAACGACAGCTATTTGTTTTTCGAATTTTGAATCACGTACAAATATAAAACCGTCGAAGCCCCAAGTTATTGCGTAATTATCCATATGTTTAAATTGGTAAGATCGCAGTTGATGTCCCGTTTTGATTTCTTTTATCACTTTAGCTGTACTTTCCTAAAGAAAAATCATCGAATATGAAATGGGTTCTAAACACACATCTCGTAATCGTCGATAGCTTGATAATCAATTAAATTAGACAGAAAAATTGATAGAAGAAACTTGAAAAGAGTAGGGGAAGGTAGCCATGAAACGGACGTGTTATGCAACGGACAGTCGCTGTAACTGCTTTAACAATTTAATCTAAGCTCCACTGCGGCACACCATGGCAACGTTATATCCATTACGTCAGTTCTTGAAGAATCCGAGCTAGAATTTTAATTTTCGGGCCCTAAAAAGTAAATTTTTTGTGCAACTTCCGAACCGCATTTGAAAAATATCAACTATGCGTTGCTTTGAAGTGGACATGCAATATAGTATTGAAACGGACGTTCGTTTCAATGCATTGATGTCTGTCCGTTTCAAAACACAATGTCAAAAATTTACTTTTTATATTATTTTTATTTTGTTTTAGACGATAAGCGTAACAAAGAGGAAGAGGGTTCGTCCCACAAGTGAAAACATTGACCTGGCAGATGACCTTGAAGATGTCCTAGAAATAAAGCAACCAATTATATCAACGGCGGCCGCACATGGTATTTCAAAGTCATATCTGGCAGAAATTTGTAAAACTGCTAAGAAAGATGAAGGTAAATATCATCATCCGCCGGACATTGGTAATAATAGTATATTATTTTATGAGGCGGAGAAGCATGACTTTTCTTGACGCGCCCGATATTACGCGCCGAACGAAGTGAGGCGCGTAATAGAGGGCAAGTCAAGAAAAGTCGCTTCTTTGCCGAATAAAGTATACTATTTTTTATTCAAACGTAGCAATTTTCAACCATAAATAGTACAATTCATACGCTATTTTTACTCGAAATTAACTGTGACAACTATCAAAGTCGTCTAGATGTTAGAAATTAAAATAATTAAGTCGTCGGTGGGATTTGCGTCTCCCTGGTTACAGTTGTTTGCAATTATTAAAGAGAGCTTATTGTTGTTGCAACCGCAAGCGCAAATTTAGTGCGAAAATGGAAAACCTAAACGAAATTGAGTCCGCGGCTAATGATGCAGTAGCACGTTTGGGGCCCTCCAAGTCCGGAATAAAGTATCGGTTAGCGTACAAGCACTTCCAAGAGTGGTGCGATACAAGACGAGTACGGCAAGTTACCGAAGACGTTTTACTGGCATATTTTAATATAATGGAAAATGAAAATAAATGGAAATCTTCTACAATGTGGTCACGATACTCTATGATAAAATCCGAGTTAGTTATTAGAAAAAATGTGGATATAAGCAAATTTTTAAAGTTAGGTGCTTTTCTGAAAAAAACAAGCGAAGGATATACTGCAAAGAAGTCTAAAGTTTTCACTAAAGATGAGTTTGATAAATTTTTGTTTGAAGCGCCAGATAAGTTGTATTTAGGATTAAAGGTAAAAAAAATTATATTGCAAAGCATGTAGTATACTCTACTAAATTATAAAAATATTTCAGATTGTTTTGTTAATTGGGGTTACCGGCGCCTGTCGATGCGACGAAATGGTAAAAATGAAGACTGTGGACATTGAGGATAAAGAAAATGTAATAATTATCAAAATCCCAGACAGTAAAACACGACAAATTAGATCTTTTACGATAATTGGTCAAAACTACATTAAACTGTATAAAAAGTATGCATCACTGCGGCCTGAAAATTTCACAGAAAACCTATTTTTTATCCAGTACCAAAATGGAAAGTGTTACCGAAGCGTCATGGGAATACATTCGATCAGCGCAGTAGCCCAAAAAGTAGCTAGTTATTTAAATTTAAACGATGCAAGCGCATACACGGGTCACTCTTTACGACGAACTTCAGCATCACTTTTAATTGATGGAGGCGGAAATCTAGAATGCCTCAAACGACATGGGAGCTGGAAATCAAGCACGGTTGCCGAAGGATAGATTCAATAAGAAATAAGAACGATAATGCTCAAAAAATTTTAAACCCTCATGATTCGCCAACATCGGGAATGATTGCTGAAAGTTGTTCTTGACCATCAGTATCATCAACAATTACCAATGCGTATCAAGAGTCAGGAACATTTTTGCACGGTTTCAATTTTGAAAATGCCTCATTAACTAATTGTACTTTTAATATTACTATAAATAGAAATGATGTTTAATTGTTGCTAATGACATTTGTATTGTTGCTTTGTGACATGTTTCATATTGTTGCCATGACAACATTTTTCCCTCCGCCGTAAAGAAATGGGAAAAAAAACTGCTGCCGGCGGAGACATCAAACTTTGACAGGATCAAGTTAGATAAGTAATGTCATCATTATTTGACGTTTGAAGAAAAACGAATATTTTCTGTTTTGCAAGAAAACATGCTATAGTTCGTCCCAAACCCTTCTTTCAGTGCGTCATAGTTGATCGAATTCTCTCTAACACATTAAGCTAGAAGTGACAGAAAAAACGTGAGTCTGTGATTATTATACATAGAACTTAGAAAATTATTTATCGTAAAGCTAATTCTACTTACGGATGTATAATTGGTTGGAGTTTAGAATACGCTAAATAGATATCCAATCAATGATGCGCATAAATATAATTTGACGCAGAAGGTCTCGATTTTGACAGTACTTTCACAACGTCAACTGATAAAATAATTGTCATTCCAGGTTAGTATTATCAGACATTTTACAGTGAAAATTTAATTTTGTATTTATTGTCATAAAAATATTTTAAATATGCCGAGATATATCGAGAAAGAACAAAGTCACGAAAAGATTACGATCCTGCAACTGTCAAATTTAACTAAAATGTCATGCAATAATTCTCGACATTCTTAAAATCCTATATTATGTCAAAATTAGTGACGCACTGAAAGAAGGGTTTGGGACAGACTATTGTAGCTGACTATTTAAAAACGTGAACGCGTTTGTAGCACTCGTAGATGTGCTATGGAATTACTACCGTACAAACTAGGAAGTTGGCTTTTCAATACGCCTAAACAATGTAGCACCTACTATTTGGAACCAACGTGAAAAGGCCACTAAGGATTGGTTACGTGGTTTTATAAAACGAAATCCTACTCTTTCTATCAGAAAGAAACGAACTACATCTTTTAATACTGAAAATGTAGCTAGCTTCTGTGATGGTTTAGAAACGGTTTTAAAGATATTTACTTTTGAGCCACACATGATATGGAACATTGACGAAACTGGCTGGAGTACCGTAACAAATCCTCCTAAGGTCATAGCAGTGAAAGTAATAAAACAGGTTGGCCAAGTAATTTCGACCGAAAGAGGCAATTTAGTGACTATGATAGGTTTTATGAATACTTCTGAGGGCAAAATTCCTCCAGCATTTGTGTTCCCAAAAGTTCATTAAAAAGATTTTATGCTAAAAGATGGTCCATCCAAAGGTGCTTTAGGTTTAGATAATCCAAGCGGTTGGATAACAGAAGAAGGATTTCTATTAGCA
Source organism: Diabrotica undecimpunctata (assembly GCF_040954645.1). Taxonomy (NCBI): domain Eukaryota; kingdom Metazoa; phylum Arthropoda; class Insecta; order Coleoptera; family Chrysomelidae; genus Diabrotica; species Diabrotica undecimpunctata. The sequence goes on along the minus strand of NC_092806.1, from coordinate 23,557,819 downwards.
ATTAAACATTTTATCAAGTATAACAGTTCATCCAAAGAGAAACCATGCCTTATTCTCACACCATTTCACCACATTGCAACCATCGTCTACAACCAGCAGACGTTTCCGTATTGGGGCTTTTAAAACGAGATTTAGAATTTCTATGAACGTATGGATGTTATCTAATCCTTGCAAGATAGTCACGTTATATGAAGTAGCGTCATTTGCTAATGAGGCCTTTTTTTCGTGCTTTTTCTATGGAAAATATAATAAAACGATTTGCTAAGACAGGTATTCACCTATTTAATAGAAATGTATTTTTAAATGATGATTTTTTACCATGTTTTGTTACGGATAGACCTAATCCATTCTCATCAACCGATGAAATTGCTGATGCACAATCTTTATTGGCATTAAATGAAAGTACTGGTCTTGACTTACCTTCTACTTCAAGAAATGTTCCATCTACTTCAAGATATGTTCCATCTACTTCAAGAGATGTTCCATATGTATCTCCACAACAAATAAGACCGTGCCCCAAGGCTAGTCCCCGAAAATCAAAGCTAGGAGGGCCCAGAAAAAGTAAAACTACAATTATCACAGACACCCCGAAAAGGATAGACTCATGGAGGAAAAAGAAGTAGCTGCTTGTAAAACATGGAAAATATCAAAAGTCGCAAGAAAACGTATTCAAAGCTTATGTCAAGTATCAAGTTCTGAGATCCAATTAAAATATATCGCTACACGACTCAAGCGATGATGACTTTCCTCTTATTACATTTAATGAAACCAAAGATAAAAATATATTACCAAAAAAATACAAAAAATGAAACAAGTAAAAATCAGACAAAATTCGCTAATGAAAAAAATGAAGAAGATGAGACTTGCAGAGTGTGTAAGGAGACTACATTCAAAGTAATATAGACTGGTTGCAATGTTATATGTGCAAGAGGTGGAGTCACGAATCTTGTGACCTACAAGGAGTTCGCCATTTCTTTTGTAACAATTGTAATTAATGTTTTATATTTTATTTAATGCTTTTAAGTTGTTAATAATATTTTTCATATTTGATGGGTTAAGAATGTATTTTTTTACTGCCAATTTATTTTCTATTTGAAACCTCTCTGCAATAAATATAAGCCTATACAATAAAATGTCCGTTTCATTGCCACTCTCCCCTACATTAGAAATTTCTTTGCTATTCGCTAGTATGATTATTAGGGCTGTATAATACAAAATAAATTTAACTACACATGCTAAAAATGCTAAGACAGATAACTGATTACAAGTACTTGGAATGTTAGCATAAGAGTTAGAAGAGAATAGAGTTAGAATAAGAGCAAGCTCACTCCTAAATAAGCAATAATTAATGCTGCAATTTTCCAAACCGCGGATAGTTTTATTAGACTGAGGGCTGATCTTTCAGTGTTGGGTTAACCTATTTAATTTTTGGGCCACCCAAATATTTATGCTGAATCAGTTTTTCATTACTAGGTTAGCACTTAAATCTGTTTAATTTCATTAAGATTTTAACCGATATCCGTTAATGGTTTAACTCCGAATTTTGTGGTTACGCTTGCGCATAGGTACAGTGAATTAATCAGTGTGTTGCCTGACAGAAAGGAGGTTTCTTTTATGAAGAGATGGTCCAAATGTTCGAAATATACCTCGGTCCTAGAAGTTGAACAGAACCGCTCTCCAGCCTCGGTTATGCAGGACTCTTCCAGCATGGCCACGATGATATCTGAGGCCGTGCTCAAGGGTTCCTCGGACACTATCGCTCTCAATGCCAGAGACCTACCTGCTAAAAAACTGAGTTCATTCGCGGCAAAATACAAAAATTGCGAACAAAAGCTCCACTCTTCACATTTAAAACGCATTTTGTTTTTTGTCGATAGGTCACTCTGATCAAAAGATATCGAATTTTTACTGTCGAGTTGAAACAAATTTTATTTAAAATCGATTTCGCGCCTATAACTGTCATTCAGAATCGGCGGTCGCTTCAAGCGTTGTTTCTGATGGTTCATTCCAGACAAAAAAATGCTAATAAACATTTTTGTTTAAGATTATCTCAGCTTCATTTTTTATTTGAAACATTTTTTTTTTCTACACCGTACTAATTCTTGGTAATCGATTTTTTCCGTTTTCTCCCCCTACGAGGGATGGTTTAGGGGAAAGCTGGGGAGTAGGAGTAGTAACCTTTTTTGCATATTTTTGGGGTCTTAAAAATGACATTCTCAGCGAAATTCAGCTTGTTGGTATGATTTTTAAAGATTCAGAGGCATTTTCGTACCTGTACCTGACGACTGGAGTATATTAGCAATTTGATTATAGTTTATTTTTATGAACGAGAGAGTAATTAGCATAATTTTAACTGGTAGCTCCGACCACTCCATGGGCGTGCTCAAGATTAATTGAAAAATTACTTTGAATAATTGTAAAAAATAAATGAATTATTTCAGTGTTATAAAGTGTTATGTGTATGTAAACAAAAGTGACCTCTTTTATCACACACTATATTAGAACTGACTGGCCTACATTAAAAAGGGTTTTAAAAAATTCACATTTTTTTTAATTTTTAAAAATTACAAAAGAGAAAAAGAGTTTTTAAAACCGTCTAAGGTATGTTAAATAGATGAATAAAAATATTAATATAAAACTTGCAGCTACTTGTTACAAATCCAAATCAGATTCAGAAGATGAACTTTCAGAACCAAGATTTATAATAACTGGCTCGATCATTTTATCAGTAATATTGTCCAGCTTCCACATTTTTTCCTCTTCTTTAATAGTGTGATTTACTGCCTTTTCCCAGTTTTCAGGTTTTACATTATTTACGGCCTCCAAAAACAACTGTTTAACATCATGAATTTTAAAAGTGGTATTTTTTCTTGAAACTTCACTCTTTATCTGTGCCCATACCAGTTCAATCGGGTTTAATTCACAATGATATGGTGGGGATCTAAGTCTGTCATTCCACGATTTTTAGCAATTTCATCAATTTCGTATTTTTTAAATTTTTCTTTATGAAGGGCACACAACGAATAAAGTTCCTTTCTTATAGATCCGGGATGGTACGTAATATTTTTTGAACTCAGCCAATTCTGCAAGTCTTTTTTTAACCACTTGGTTGTGGGCAGTCCTTCTATAAGTCTGGAGTGATAACTTGCATTATCCATTACTATTACACAGTTCTTAGGAAGAAGATCCATCATTTGTTCGAACCATTCTTGAAAGACATCAGCGTTCATGTCTTCATGGTAGTCACCGGTACGAATTGATTCAAAAGTTAATAAACCACCTTCAACAAAACCGTCTGAACTGCCAATGTGTACTATTATCAGCCTGCGTCCCTTTCCTGATGGTGGGTTTAAACCAGTAGATAAGTTATTTACAAAAGCGTGCCTTTGACTTGTAGCAGTTTCATCCTGCCAAAATTTATTTGGTGTATGACCCTCGTTGATCCATGTTTCATCAAGATAAAATATTTTTCTTTTTTGGTTTCTCATTTCCTTTATGGTTCTTAGAAAATGTCTTCTCCATATGACAATATCGCTTCTTTCTAATAAAATAGACTTTCTGGGATTCTTTTTCCAGCGGAAGCCTATTTCTTTTAAAAGTTTCCATAACGTACTTCGACTCATTTCTGGGTAATCCTTATCATCTCGAACTGAGACAAGAACTTTATCCAATGTTGGAAATTCTTGTCTAAAGAAGAATTCATGCACTTTCCGTCGAAGTCCTTCTTTAAAATGATATTCTATTTAAAATTTTGGTTTCCCTGGAGCATTACGTGGCATTTGAAAACTACCACATTTCTCTTCTTTAATAACTCTGTAAATCGTAGATTTCCCAACACCAAGTGTACTGCTAACTAACTCAACGGTCTCATCAACACTTTCACATAAACGTTTGTCTGTAAATGATTTAAAACAATTAAATATTAATGTTTTTTCATTAACTGTTAGAGGACCAATTTTTCGGCGTTTACACGGCACTTCCAAATTTTCCATAACACTAGTATACACAATAAACTGCACCTTGCAACTGAAGTACCTACTTTTAGAGAACTGTTAAGGATTTTGAATACGCCACTTGGACCTTCCTATATACAAAATGGAAAAACCCACTATCACATTTTCTGTGGAATAAGTTTAGAAGGTAATTATCTAGTCAATTACTGTCGTAGATTCCTGAAATTAAAGAATTTCATGTTTGATTGTTGAAACCCTTACTTCGTGGAATGCACTCATTTCAGATAAAATAAAACGTTTTATTTTATATAAAGAATTAAACTTTATTTTGCAAATAGGCAAAGAATTAAACTTTATTTTGCAAATAGATAAAATAAAACGTTTTATTTTATCTAAAGAATTAAACTTTATTTTGCAAATAGGTAGGTACTTATTAAACTTTTATTGGTTATATATAACCAATAAAATAAACATCTTACATTTCTTGCAAATTCATTAGTACCTGTTAACCTCCATCACTCCGACACTGGCAACCTTATTTAGGGATTAGTAACCCTCACAGCTATTGTATTCTATTCTGCTCCAACCTTTATACCTGGTGGTCATACTCAATTTAAAATTGTTTTCCTATATACTTCTGTAAACTTGTTGACAAATATCTGTTTTTCATTGAGTCACCCGTATCAACAGTTTAGGGATTTGCATACATAATTTATTGTTTTATTACTCTCTCATACATAAAAATACACTATAACAGTTTCACCTGAATTCAGTGGTTTTCAATATCAAATAGGCCAAAAAGGGTGAACCGGACTATAAATGTGAAACATGTCTAAATTTTCGTTATAAGTGAGGTATAAAAAATGAAACTATTATAGATATAGATATATGTATTAACAAACTATTATAGTTGTGGTTAACGGCATATCGCAATGTATTATCAAATTCTTTTTATTAATTTTAAACATAATGAATCGTTTTTTAAATCTACAATCAATACTTACACCTCTTTTGGTTTCCAATTGATGCAAATTTTTTGAAGCAAAAGGAACGGCAAAGAATATCCTATCTCTGCTGGATCCTTGAATGGGACTTAAATAAGAATACAAGGTTCCCGAAGGTTCAAAATAATACTCTTTAACATTAACAGTTTCCTTATCGATAATACAATATCTGATTATTTTGTTTCCCGCTAAATATTTCGACGTTACTGGCAAAACAAACAACCGCAAACAAGTTTTAGAAGCAACCAAAATAAAGTCTGCAACTTGTTGTTTTACTTCTACGTGACATGTAACTTTCATTTGAGTTCCAGGTACACCCTAAAATAAAAAAAAATATACATAGTGTGCAGAAATAAGTGTTACGTCCCCCCTTAATAATTTATCTATATTAGAAGCCACAGTTAGAATGCAGTGCAGGTATGATGGGCAATGAATTTCTTACGCAAAACGGCCGACAACGTTGCCGGTTTGTCCCGAGCGGCGCGTCAGGACCGGATTTAAGAATCATAGCACTGGAATATACGCGCACACTAGTGGCCAAAATTCTGGAAACTTTTCAAAAATTTTAGTTTTGTTATCAGCATTCCTCTTTTTCACAAGACTTATGTTATTTATAAGTTTATCTATAATTTTCTTACAGCGTTTTATGCTTCTACTTAATATTTAACGTCTATTTTAAGGGGGAAAATCCTCCAAAAATATAAAAATAAATAAAACAACAGCCGTTAGCTATTAGTAGATATATTTAAAAAAATGGTACAATGATTATTATCAACAAAATTAGTATTTGGTAGGATAACCTTTGTTTTTTAGGACAGACTCAATTCTGCGAGGCATGGAGTTGACGAGACGAGCCAAATCTTCTGGTGTAATAACTCTAAACCAGTTTTGAATAATGGCTTCTATCAGTTCTCTCTTGTTGCTTGGGTTTCGGCGTGATACTAAGACTTTCAGCCTTGACCATAAATTTTCTATTGGATTTAGATCGGGACTGTTTCCAGGCCAATGTAGAACAGTAACATCATGGTTTCTCAACCATTCCATGGAAGTCTTAGCCGTATGACAAGGCGCTCCATCCTGCTGGAAGATGCATTGTTGGCATCCCCTTAGAACAAATCTCTGATAGTCGGCAGCAGTTTGGCTTACAGTATCTCTTCCTGATATTTTTTTGCATTAATATTGCCCTCTATTACTGCTAAACGTCCAACTCCATTAGTGGTCATGCAAGCCAATACCATGACTCCGTCACTTCCAAAGATCGAGATTTTGGTTTCATCACTCCAAATTACTTTACTCCATTGTTCTTCTGTCCACCCTCTGTGTGAAAAACCCCAATCAATGCGTTTTTGCATGTGTTTTTTGTTCAGGAACGACTTATTTTTAGGAATTCGTGCTCGTAATCATTTTCACACAACTTTCTTCTGATAGTGTGGTCCAATATTTGTAATCCAGTTGATTTGACAATACCTAATTTTGTGGCGCCACCACCAAATTTGTTTGCTATTTCTCGATAAGTGTAACCTTCTTCTCGAAGGATAATTGCTTTGGCTTTCCTTCCTGGCGACTAGTCAACACGTTTTGGGTTTCTGGTTGCCATTTTCGTTGAACTGACGCTGATGAATTCCTCTGACAATTAAACAATATCACCTTAGTAACAACTATCTGATGTCACTAATAAACACCGGAAGCCACACGAAACTGTACTAAAGGCCAAATAGCCGCTTCCAGTTGGGTTACTGACTGACTAGCAAAACCCTGACGTAATACAGTATTGCCAATGTTGCCATTCACAAATCTCGGATTTTCGGCGTTTCGCTTGAATCTGGTTCCATATTTTATTAAATAATGATGTTAATAAAAAAAGAGTAAGAAATACATAAAATATTATGCTTTTTATTATTTCTTGCTTTTTTTCTTTAAAGCTTCTTGTATAGCTTTTTGTGAAGCTTAACATCCTAATTTTTTAAACTTCTTTGTAGTTAGATAACATAAATTGGATTTAGTACAAGAGACAAAATAATTGGAACTAGCCAGGAAATAGACGATTATATATTATTGAATAGAGGAGGTAGTAACAAATTACTGGGTAGAGGTTTTATAATAAGTAAAAAATTGAAGGAATATGTTTCTTTAAAGAAGTATCGGATCGGATGTGCATCCTTAAATAAAAAGTAAAAATCAAAAGATAACCCTTGTAAATACATACAACCTTGGAAGAAAAGGAAATAAAGTGCAATTTTATTACAAATTAGATCAAGTATATGAGGCTATACCCAAGTCTAATATAGGCAAGCACAGTTTCCATCTAGATACCAACGGAAATGGATATTTCCTGGTAGATTTTGCTAAAGATAAGGGAATTATAATAAATAGTACGTACTACCAATCAAGACATTTATAAGGCAACATAAAGATTTCTGGACAGCCATACAGTCATCTAGTTTAACCATGTTTTAATTAAGAAAAATGATGAAAACTGCACAACAAAGGTAAGAACATATATAGGACTCGATATGGACTCAGACCACTTCGAAACAAAAAGAAATTAAATCAGATTACAGACAGAAAGTAAGCAAACGGTGATTGAGCAAATCATTAATAACAAATTAAAGAGCACAACAGATGAAAATAATTTGAATGCATGAGGGAAACAATAAGAGATGTAAATAAGGAAGCAGCAAATATTTCCAGCACCAATGACAACACAAAAAAAAACAAAAATAATGATTTGATAAAGAATTTTGATAAGAATTGGAAAAGCGGGCCATGTACGATTAAAAATGATAACCCAAGAAACAAGAAAAGCACAGAAAAATTACACCAAGCAAAGAAATAAAACCAAAAAACTACTGCAAGAAAAAAGAAAATATGAAGCTAAGCTGAAAAAGATGAAGGAAAGCTATAAAAATAATAAAATTAGGTATCTGTATCAATTGATAAAAAATTAAAAGAGAGGACTCCAGCCGAAAACTGTACATTATAAAGACAAGAATGCAGAAGTCGATATGGGAGAAATTAAAATGTTAGAACACTGGAAACAGTACATTGAGGAGCTTCTAACTGGAGTTGAACACATAGATGATAATAAAGGGCAAGTAATGGATCTAGCAAATAAAACACTAAACCATCAGAACGAAGAACAAGCTACGAATATAAGCCAAATGCAGAATAACGGTATTGACTCATGGGAAACAATTTTCAATATAAAAATATAATATAATTACCTCTATTATAAATATATCTCCTGTTTTATGATCCGCTGTTACCAAAATTTGTCCATGTTCAAAAAATCGAATTTTATCGATTGGCTTTTCAGACAAATGAAAATTACACATGGTTGTTAGTTTTAATGGATTGTAAATTGAGACCAATTCGACCAAACCATTTTGGAAAGTTACTGCCAAGTATGGGTAGATTGGGTTTGCATCTATTGTTGTAGCTGCTGATTTTAAGATCATCATTGACATCTAAAATTGTGTGTGTTTAGCTAGTTAGTACATAATATATAAATATAAGAAAATATTTTTTTTAATTTTGATTACCATAATCATTATTTTCACAAGAAAAGAGCAACGTTGGCTTATGAAAGAAATAAGTAACAGTTCTTTGGTTTCTTAAGAAATATTGAAGAAAATAATAAGAGTAAAACAGTGACTGTACTATAGAGATAAGCAAGAAACGTAACCTAAAACTACTGTGCCATTCTTACTCGCACGGAGCATAATATAATTCTAAACAGAACAATTATATTCCATTTATATCTCAAATTTTGCGCTCCGGCCACGAAATCGGGAATAGTTAACGGGAAGAGAAGAAAGAGTGGCGAACGTTTTCGCCAAAGAAAATTAATTTGGCTTCTTCAGGGCTGAAAGAGAATAAATTATAATTAGCTACCATATATTATCTGTTAAAACATTATTGATCTTACCGTAACTTAGAATTGTAGAGTTAGAATATTAAAAAACTTTGCTAGTAACATACTTTTTTTTTTTTCTTAAGGTTTGAAATGTATGGTAGCTTTGAACTTAACACGCAAAGGTATACCCAAGGTTAATCGAAAAACCCAATGTAACTACATTGTTACCATACCATACATTTCAAACCTTAAGAAAAAAACTTTTTTTGCACATAGTAACAGAAAACACCACTATGTTACTAGCAAAGTTTTTTAATATTCTAACTCTACAATTCTAAGTTACGGTAAGATCAATAATGTTTTAATAGATAATATATGGTAGCTAATTATAATTTATTCTCTTTCAGCCCTGAAGAAGCCAAATTAATTCTCTTTGGCGAAAACGTTCGGCGAAACAATTGATACTCATTAGAGTCTTTCTTGCAGATTTCCCCAATATTTAAGAGTTTACTATTTAACTTATCTGCAAAGATTAAATTTCTTTTCTATATAGATATATATATATATATATATATATATATATATATATATATATATATATATATATATATATATATATATATATATATAATATAATTAGAGACGATAAAAACACACAAAAAAGGTAATTCAATAAACATAACCGATACCTCACCTGTTCTCCTGTCTCAACTTTAAATACTAAAAGATTAGTTTGTTTTCTTAGCGCCACTATGTAGTCTCCCAAAGGATATATCATACAAAAGTCACTGATTGCCACTGATGTACTGGTTAAAGAAGATGCTTCCTCGTTTTCTGTTAACTTCATTAATTCGCCATCTTCATCGTTTACAATAAGATATTCTGATCTCACCGATGCAATTCTGTTTACTGGACGATCAAGATTAATGGTCCAATCACAACTCCAAGTTCCGGATTTTTTATAGTGCTACAACACAAGTATAGTCTACAACTATTATTAATTAAAAATTAAACAATATTTAAAAAATAATCCAAAATATAATTTTTATAAACTTTATAAGTGATTTAAACGAACTTATTTAAAGTAGAAACCAATAATCTCAAGGGATAATTTGAATTTTTCTTTATAGTTGTCGAGAAAAATTCATAACTGGGCTGTTAAATTTAAATGGTTTGGTTGGTACTTTGCTCACTTCTACAGAATGATATCTACTACCTAAAATTTTTATTAAAAACGTATTTTATAATTTAGACTTGATACTGCAACGAAAGAAAAGAAAATGTACTTTGCTACTTCAGCTGCATGGTTTCCACTTTTGAAACTGAAATATTTGGATTTAATGTCAACATGTCTGACATAGTGGATTGTTTCACTCGGGTGAGGATAAGCCTCACCAAGTATATGCACATGTCCAAAATTTTCAAATGTATTACTTAGTAATCAATTTTTAGCAAAGCCTGCTATATTTTTTAACATTCTTCACATTTTTTACACGTTCAAAAACTCGATCAACTGCTAAGTAACTATCTTTTTCTATCGAGAATGTAATAATGATTGTTATATTCCAAATATGTGTAGGTATCCTGAAGTGCATTTGAATTTCGTCTCATCTTGACGAATCAGGTTGTTCTTGTTGTTTATCAGAATGTTGATGAGTTTTTCTCCTCTTATTTTCTACCTCTAAATAATATGTACCTTAGGTTGTCTAACTATTCATCCATAACGAAAATCATAGCTCAGAAATGATACATTTGATTTCAACTAAACGCAGTCAATAGGTCTATATGGCTCAATCCAAACGATTTTGGGTCCAAGGGATCAAAACAAGACTTACTTAAAAATTGAACCGTAAATATAAAAAAGTGGGGTTTTATGGAAACTTTATCTATTCTCCCGTCAAATCATCCTTAATAGATATTTTCTGTTTAATATAATTTTGTAATTTTTAATTAAGAAATATGAAAACATTGTTACGTCAGCTCACTTGCTCCGTCACTGATCACTGAAAACGCGATTCCGATGTTCTGGCGTCACTAGGAACCTGACTAAACGTTAGAAGAAGCTGCTGCTTCGAGATGATTCCACACTGTTCAGATCAAACCGGTCGAACGATTTCAAGCAAGACTTCACGGCTTCGAGAGATGTCTGGAAGCATATGCGCACAATATAAATAAGAGAAATTAAATTGTAGAAGTTAGTCAATAAAATAAATTTGTAGATTTAAGTAATAAATGTTATAAATTAATTGTATTTTTAGTGTTAGAATATTGTAAATAAATTAAAACAAACTTTATAATAATTATGTTCTTGCATTTCTTCTTGTAGAAGAATAAATAATATGCGAGCAGTTGACTAGTTATGGGGAATTTAAATGATAAGATATTTTCACTACACTATTTTAGTGGCTCAAAAGCTGCATGAAAAATGGAAAGACCACCGGCATAAACTGTCAGAAAGGCAAGAATTAAGCAATCTTCTATTAGGAAAACTAAACAACGTCTACTTGGGAGGCTTGAGATTTTCAGTTTTTATTCAAAATTTTTTAACAGAAATTTGGAAAATCCTAAGAGATTACTTCTGGCAAATTTAGAAAGTAACTTTTTCGATAGAAAACAAATTTCAAGGATATTTCGCCGAAATACTGAATTGCGGTTTATTGTTTTATTTACAAAATCAAAAGAAATAGGTAAGTGTAGTGTTTGAGTCCATATAGAGTAGATAAATAACCAAAGACGTATAATTTTTCACGTTGGAGAAATTTCTAGGCAAAATTTCTCCAGTTCTTTCCTAAATTAGTTCCATTAATTCACCCTGTCATCGGACGAGTCTCCAGGTCAGGAGAAATTTGCACAACAGACCTTAATAACTTTGCTTCCTTATTATTAAAATTGCTATGAAAACGCTTGCAATCTGTAAAACTAAGGAAAAAACATTATCATTATATTTATATGTTAATCCCAGCAACTAGCGATCAGTCACGTATTTATGCCATTTTTACCCATTTTCCCGGCATTCGAGATTTTTCATCGGTACAAGTAAGTAATTGAAACATTTTTTGTATATAAAAATGATATGAGACATGAATTCAAATTTATTTTTGTTTCGCTTACCCTAATAACTTTATCTGGTCCTGCCACAACAATGCCACCTTTATACCAAGTAAGACTGGGTATTCCACTTCCTTCTAAATTTACCTCTATAACTCGTTCTAATCTGAATTCAAAATCCACCTACAAATTATAAAAAAATAAAAATAAGAACTAGTAAAATCAAAATTACTAAAATATATGAAAGCTTTGACAATTTTTTCATATTACCAATAGTGTCCTTTTGCTCGAATATTGAGACTATTTGTCTCAATACTACTATTTTCGTTCTACGCAGATGTTAAAACTGTTTCTGACCAACTTAAGACTAGAGATCTCACCATTCTGATGGGTGACCTTAATGCTAAGATAAGAAAAGACGGACAAAGTAACATTATTAGAGATTTTGGACTGGGTGATAGAAAAGAAAGGGGGAACAAGTTTGGTAGATTGGTGCAGGTAAAAACTTATTTTACTCGATTTATTTGCAAATAATTGTTGTATTATTGCAGGTTGGTTCGGAGAAGCCAATGGACTTTTTGAATTTTCTGTTGTCTACAGAAACATTGCAGTTGATTGTAAATCAATCTAAGTTGTATGCCAGTCAGAGTGGAGTACTTCTGAACATTATAGTGGAGGAGCTAAGGGCTTTTCTGGAGGTATTAATAATTATGGATTTTAACTCTTTGCCGGCTATCCCTAAATATTGGTCAAGAGACCCAAATTTCAACAACCCTCGTATTTGTAACATTTTCCCTATAAAAAGGTTTTTGCGAATTTTAAGGTTCATTCATTTGAACGACAATGGGGGAATGCTGCCACGTGGTGATCCAGGTTATGATATGCTGTACAAAATCCGCACATTAATCACACGGCTCGATAAAATCTACAGCAAAAGCTTAATACCAAGCAGAAATATCGCGATCACGTCGAAAAGAGATTTAAAGTTTGGGCAATGGCATGTGCTGAAACAGGATATTTGTTGAAGTTGAACGTTTATCAAAGTAAAACAGCGATAAATCCGGAGCATACATTTGGAGAAAGAGTTGTAATTGAATTATCAGAGGCACTACAGAATAGAGGCTTCTGTTTATACTTTAATAATTTTTTTACAATTCCCCTAATGAAAAAACTCCTGGATAGAGGACTGTTTGGATGTGGGACAATGAGGCAGAACAGAAAGTATTTCCCGAAGGGCGAACTTCTTGAAGACAAAAAATTAGCGATGAGTAAGACTGATTTCGCAATATGTGGTGATGTATCTGTCGTGAAATGGAAAGACATAGGTAGTAAACCTGTTACAGTATGTAGCAACTTTCACAATGGTGGTGATAAAAGACACGTTCTTCGGACCAATACAAAAGGTATCAAAGAGAATGTTGTTTGCCCGATGTCTATAGTTGACTATAACAAAAATATGGGTGGTGTGGATAGGTTTGATCAAAGGATGGCGGTCTACAACATAGGTTGGAAGAGCCGTAGGTGGTGGATGAAGCTCTTTTATTATATGATTCAGACAAGTGTGGTTAATTTCTACATTCTTTATGCATTGGGAATGAAGAGAGAAAAAAGCCCCTCAGCCACCTTCAATTTCGAAGCAAGTTGGCCGAGGAATTGATACAAGAGTTTTCTGCCAGGAAAAAAATGGGACGCTCATTGTTAGTGGCAGCAACGGACAATATAGGACATTTGGCGACGAAAACTACGTCACGGCGTTGTGCTCAGTGTAGCAAAGTGGGACGGCATAAAAGAACTTCAGTCAAATGTTCAAAATGTGAATTGGCATTGTGTATTGAATGCTTTATACCATATCATCAGTAACTGTAAATTTCTAAAAATAAATAATTTCTTTCGCATATATATTGTATTTTATTTGTGGTGATAAAGGAACCTGTAATACCAGTGAATTTTAAGAATTTTTTTGTTGCAAGCAAACACTGGTAATACGGTTTACCACTGTTTTTTGACAGATTGACATATAGAAGTAATTCAAAATGACCTTCAGTAGCCTGTTAAAGGATTAACCGGATAAAACAACAGCGATCTTCTAACAAACTAACTAAGAAAAGATGGCTTTTTTATAGATCTTCCAGGCCGAACAAGAACGTCATAGCTTAGAAACCTTAGGTTTAACAGATCATTTGCATCTCTTTTTCGAGCTGCTGTCAACAAAATTGGGATAACCGAGCAGGGCACAGGAACAAAAAAAAAGTTCATATTTTTAGTTTATTTTTTGTGAATTTAGTTAAACAACTATTTAATATAAATATATAATATGGCATAACTTACGGTGTACATATTTCCCTTTGTGTCGCATATAAATAGTCCCCCTTCTGTTGTCCACATGGCATGAGTAAAGAAAGACAAATTGTCCACATGCGACACCTGTACTTGACGTTCGCCTATCACTATTTCTTTGCAGCATGTGTACAGATCCCAGAAGTAGACTTCCTTAGTATCGACGCCCAATTGAACCATGTGGACAGGTTTGTTCCAGTTACATCTAGAACAATTATTGCAATATTTTTATTCACTTCTTATATAAAACTGATCATATGTCTACAGTATATGATAAGACCGAAGAACTTCCACCATTGTCAATAATTAGAATCCCGTCAAAAATAATGGACAAGTACCTTAGTTAGCTAGCCCAAAAAATTATTTATTTAAGTAGTAATAACGTTCAAAAAATAAGATGTGGCAATTGTTTATATATAAACAAGGATTTCCACAGTTTTCACTGTATTCCTTCACTCAACCGTTTTCTCCAATTTTTCCTGTTTAGCCAGTCCCCTTCCTGTAGATTTCTTCTACTCATTGCTTCGTCCACCTCATCTCTGAAAGATCTTCGGGGTCTGCCTCTCTTTCTTCTTCCTATCGGGCTCCACTCTGTTATTCTATTTATCCACCGATTTTGGTCTGCTCTTCTGACATGTCCGTACCATGTTAATCTCTTCTGTTCGATGTAGTCTATTATGTCGGAGTTCATTCCCATTCTCCTCTTAATCTCCATGTTATTTATTCTGTCTCTTCTTGTTACTCTGCAGCTTCTCCTTAGGAATTCCATCTCTGTTGCTCTTATTTTGTTTTTGGTTTTCTTATTTATTGTCCAATTTTCACACCCATAAGTGAGGATACTTCTTGTCATGGTATTATATATTTTTTTCTTTGTTTTCATGCTGATGTTCTTATCCCATAGTACCGGGTTCAATTTTCGTATGCAGTCTCTTGTTTGTCCTAGTCTATTTTTTATCTCTTCCTCCGTTGTTCCTTTGTTTGATATTATGAAACCTAAATACTTATACTTGTCTGTTCCTTTGATTTGTTTACCTTCGTCTATTTCCAGCTGTTTTATTTCTGTATTCTCCGTTGTTAGGTATTCAGTTTTCTTTAGGTTTATTTCCATCCCATTCTTTGTATATTCCTGCTCCAGTTTTCTCATCATAAAACTGAGGTCATCCTCGTCTTGTGCGATCACTATTTGGTCGTCGGCAAAACTTAGCGTATATAGATATTCGTTCCTTACTCGTATACCCATTCCTTCGCACTTTCTTTTCCATGGTTTCAGGGTTTTTTCCAGGAATATTTTGAACAGGGTGGGGGATGTGGAGCAACCCTGTAGTAGTCCCTTTGTCGTCTTAAATGGCCTGCATATTCTATTGCCCGTTTTGATAGCTACTTCGTTATTCTTGTAGAGTGCTTTTACCGCGTTTATTAATCTTCCTGGAACTTCGATGTCTTCCATTGCTTCCCATAGCTTGGTTCTAGGTATTGAGTCATATGCCTTCTTAAGATCAACAAAAGCCAGATGGACGGATCTATTTTTGGCCATTCTTTTTTCTATTAGTTGTTCGACCGTGTAAATGTGATCTAAGCATGCTTTCCCCGCTGTGAAACCTGCCTGGTCTTCTCCGATTTTATCTTGTATATATATTTCTAATTTTTCCTTTATGGTCTTTCCATACAGTCTGCCTATAGACGATATAATGCTGATTCCCCGATAGTTTTCGCAGTTTTTTCTGTTTTTCTTCTAATTGTTTAACTAATCATAATTATTCAAATTAATATTTTGATTTTTAACTCAGTCTGCGATGTGAGTTGGTGGATTAAGTAGATCAGAAACTACCGTTGTCGGTTAAAAGAATACAGACAAAGATTGGGCGTACAGTTAACAACCTTACCAAGAACAAAAGACTGTCAGAAAACGCTAAATGATTTAACCATTGCGATATGAACAGACCAGGCGCTTTTCAAAATCCGTTCAATGAGCTTGTTAGATGTATATTATGTTCCTGTCCAGAAATCAGCTAGACAGGAACTGGTAAAGTGTGGAAAATGGAAACTATAAAAGTTTTTACAGCTCTGATACTAAAAACAAGACTTTTATCGGAAATGACTTTGTGTCACTACGTCACTAGACTGTGTATCCTAAGACTAAAAGAAACTTCTTCAACCACAGCGTTCTTAATGTGCGTGGTCTAACAGAAGAATAATGCCCGGGATGCACTTATCATACAGCACTCCGATCATATATAGTTCTGTGACTGAGTACTCTTCTGTATAGAGGAGAACGGGGTGTATGACGGTCACTCAAGGGAAACGTACTGTGAGTGATGCGATAAATTATATTTTATTGAAGTTTCCAGTGAAATGTGTTCGTTTGTTATTTGGCTATGTTATATTGCTTTATGTTATATGATTATGTTGTATTGTAGGATGGGAACTGCTTCTTTGACTTTTCTCATTACATGAAAAAAAAAATTACAAAAAATACAAAAGAAGCTAAAGTAGCATGGCTTTTCTAATACATTACTGGTCACAGTAACTTTTTTACACTTACCTAATAAGTTGTTCTCTTGTATGCATGTTAGTATCAGACTGTCCTAGTTTTTTGTTTGTCCTCCAATTCCAGACGGTAATTGTAAATTTAGGTAATTCTCCCAAGGTTATAAATAACGAAGTTTCTGCAAATGTCATGCTTATGTACCCTTGAGAAAAAGCTTCTGCAAATATGAACATGTATTAGTAGGTAAATACATATACAACTGATCTTATAACAGATCCGGAAAAATCGTTTTATATGCTGGCGACACTGCCCTACTTCCCACAGGACTTCCCTACCGCAATAGAACGGAACGTCCTCTATTCTACAAAGGCCATAAGTTTTGCCGAATATTTAAATGCACGTCATCTAACAAATCAGGTAAAAAATTTTGAAGGAAATGTAAGTAATCAGCGCCATTTAAAGGAGCAGGCAATTCCATAGATCCAAGTAGGTAATCGTTAACTACTCCAATCCAGACGTTTATGCTTAACCTATGCTGATGCTTAAATTCTTGAACACCGTGGGGATTGTCACCAACGTATAAATAATAATGTTCATTATGTACATTAAAAATTCCATTTTTTGTTCAGGAGCTCAACGAGGACGACTCTGATCGAAGAACGAAATTTTGCGAAGAGATGATGAAGCGATGTAATAATGACCCACAATTTGTAAAACATGTAGTATTTTCAGACGAAGCAACATTTTACTTAAATGGCACTGTTAGTAGGCAAAAATGCAAATATTGGTCAGATTCTAATCATCATTGGAAGATGGAAGCGCATACGCAATATCCGGAAAAAATTATTGTTTGGACAGGAAGTATTGGCAATAATATTATGGGGCCATTTTTTATTGAAGGAACGTTGACTGCGGAAGAATATTTGGAAATGTTTTAAAACGATAATATTCCTGCAATCGCCGTGCTATATCCAGATAACCAAAATACAAATATGCTTAGTAATTTGATATGGTTTCAACAGGATGGCAAACCACCCCATTATATGATGATTCTTCTTCTTTCAGTGCCTATTCGTTCCGAATATTGGCAATCATTCTGGCTATAATTATTTTATTGACTGATGCTTTAAATAGATTCGTTGTTGTTGTGGAGAACCATTTCCTCAGGTTCTTCAACCATGATATTCTCCTTCTCCCAATTCCTCGCTTTCCGAATACTTTACCCTGTAGGATTACCTTCAGTAATCTGTATTTAGTGCTGTTTCTCATTATATGTCCGAGATATTCCAACTTTCTCCTTTTAATGGTATACATCACCTCTCTTTCTTTGCCCACTCTTCGTAATACGGTCTCGTTGGTTATCTTGTCTGTCCATGATATCCATGATATCCTTAGAATTCGCCTGTATAGCCATATGATGATATGATGATAGTGCGTGATTATTTAAATACTGTTTTCCCAACAGATGGATAGATAGGCAAGAAAGTTTACATTGGCCAGCAAGATCTCCTGATTTAGCCACCCTTGATTTTTTATGGTTTTGGGGTATTTTTTGGAGTTATATTAAATATAAAGTATACATAAATAGACCAGGGAATATTGAAGAATTAATAGATTCAATTCGAAATGAGGTAAGACTCATTCTCTCTGAAACCTTAAATCAAGTTTTAGAAGAATTTTAATACCACCTTGGTTATTGTCAAAAAGTAACCGGTATGCAGTTTTAATATTTAATTTAATTGTAACTATTGTGTTACTCAAAATTAAAAAAAATGTAATAAACATTGTATAAAAATTGTAATAAAATTATAATAAACATTTCTCTCTAATTCACGAACTGATGATTTTATGTGTCATATATTTTTAAAATTCTTTTTTAAAGCAAAATTGAAAAACGAAAAAGGAGTGTTATCGTTCCATCTAAAAAACATCGATGACGTCATGTACATGAAAATGGTGACGTCATCAGTATTTCGAATTATGTAGGCCTATGCGCAATCCAAAATATAAATCGACCTGTCCGAACATTTCGTCAAAATATTTTTAATTACAATAATATTGAATTTATGCAAACCTTTACGTCCTCACTGTATAATAACCTTACCATGGAATATTTGAATTGTTTCAAATTCTGGATAATTTTTAATGAAAACTCTAGCATTATCACAGTTTTCCGAGTAGGCGAATACATAATGGCTCTTATGTCCCCTGACTTCGTTAATTCCGTCTCCGTTTCCGCTGGGCAAATTGGCTACCAACATTTGTTCGTCCTGAGTAGTGAGATGATAGAACATTGCGAAACATTCATTTCCATAACAAACGACATCTCTGGAAATTAGGCTTACAAACTTTACGTGCCCGACCTTCGCCCATCTAAAACATAGCGTCTTACAAAAACAGTATAAAGACGAAGTGGAACTTTTGATATAGGTAATAGTAATAAGATTAAAGAAACTGATTAGGAAAAAAGGGAAAAGGAAAAGCTTAACTCCATGTTTTGAAATTTTATAAATATCTTCTAAATATCTTTTGGAATAATGTTAATAGAAAATTATATATTTTATAATTTGTGATTTATTCCCAAAAGGTATTTCAAATTATAGAGTACTTCCTATGTTGTAATTATAAAATATATTAAATATAGCTAAATTAATCATTATTAGTAGTACTTACAGGACTGGATTATCTGTACTTTTCATAATTCATACGATACAAAGTTCTACGTTTCATTAGGTAAATGAAATTTGACATACTGACAATAGTTTGATCAATCAGATTTCTATGGAAACTTATATTATTAACCTAAAAGGAGTCCATAATTAATTTTACACTGTTATTAGTTCGTAATCAATGAGGAGTTTCTTTATTAATATATATATATATATATATATATATATATATATATATATATATATATATATATACTACTACTACTAAGGATTTCCACAGTTTTCACTGTCTTCCTTCACTCAACCGTTTTCTCCAATTTTCCCTGTCATTCCAGTCTCCATCTCGCAGGGTTCTTTTCTCCATAGCCTCGTCGATTTCATCTCTGAATGACCTTCGGGGTCTTCCTCTCTTTCTTCTTCCAATCGGGCTCCATTCTGTGATTTTGTTTATCCAGCGTCCTCTGTCCGCTCTTCTGACGTGGCCGTACCAGGATAGTCTCTTCTCCTCTATATAGTCGATTATGTCTGATTGCACTCCCATTCTCCGCTTAATCTCTGCGTTTTCAATTCTGTCTCTTTTTGTAAGTCTACAGCTTCTCCTCAGGAACTCCATTTCTACTGCTCTTATTCTACCTCTATTTCTCTTGTTTATTGTCCAGTTTTCGGACCCATATGTCAGGATACTTCTTGTCAGGGTGTTATATATTCTCTTTTTTGTCTTTATCGTAATGTTCTTATCCCACAACACTGAGTTTAGTTGTCTTATACAGTTTCTTGTTTGTCTCAGTCTGTTGTTTATATCTTCTTCTGTTGTTCCCTGGTTCGATATTATGGTTCCTAAATACTTGAATTTATCTGTTCCATTTATTTGTCTTCCCTCGTCTATCTCTAGGTTTCTCATATCCTTGTTTTCTGTTGTTAGGTATTCGGTTTTCTCTAAGTTTATTTCCATTCCGTTGTTTTTATATTCTTCTTCTAGTTTTCTGAGCATAAAGCTGAGATCTTCTTCATCTATATATATATATATATATATATATATATATATATATATATATATAATAAACTAAGGTACACTCGAAGAGTGGTGGGTTTTTCGGTCAAAGTGGAGAAATAAAAGACAAAGAAGGTGGCTACTTCATCTATTTATTGAAGACGTTTCGCTTTCTGCTCAGAAAGCATTATCAGTTCATCTAAAAAGAACAATATGAAACCAAACATCCATAGAGAAGTTACAATAAAAAGTGTGTTATCTTACAAAGACATGTAGCAGTCAATGATGTTAAAAATATGAAAAAGCTTACGAAACTGGACATTTAGAGTAAAGTTGTATAAATCAATTAATTGAAACTTGGTATAGTTTGCAATTTAACAAAATTAGCACAGCAAAAGAACATGTGATAAACATACATGTATATAAAAAAGTTATTATAAAAACTTAAGAGTAAAAAACATTAGGTTTATTTTAAAGTGTAAAGAACTAGAAAGATCATGAGAAAGCACTTCCAACAATTTATTTAATCAATTAGATTTTAAATTTAACTTTAGTTAACATTATAAGTTATTTAAGATTAAAATAGTAATAAAGATAAAATGAAATGAAATGATTTTTTATTCATCAAATCATTTTATCTTTATTACTATTTTAATCTTAAATAACTTATAATGTTACCTAAAGTTAAATTTAAAATCTAATTGATTAAATAAATTGTTGGAAGTGCTTTCTCATGATCTTTCTAGTTCTTTACACTTTAAAATAAACCTAATGTTTTTTACTTAAGTTTTTATAATAACTTTTTTATATACATGTATGTTTATCACATGTTCTTTTGCTGTGCTAATTTTGTTAAATTGCAAACTATACCAAGTTTCAATTAATTGATTTATACAAATTTATTCTAAATGTGCAGTTTCGTAAGCTTTTTCATATTTTTAACATCATTGACTGCTACATGTCTTTGTAAGATAACACACTTTTTATTGTAACTTCTCTATGGATGTTTGGTTTCATATTGTTCTTTTTAGATGAACTGATAATGCTTTCTGAGCAGAAAGCGAAACGTCTTCAATAAATAGATGAAGTAGCCACCTTCTTTGTCTTTTATTTCTCCACTTTGACCGAAAAACCCACCACTCTTAGTGTACCTTAGTTTATTTTGAATTGACGGTCGTACTCCTTTTCTCGATATATATATATATATATATATATATATATATATATATATATATATATATATATACATATATATATTCATATACAAAAATAACTTTATTATACCCAGAGATAGGAAGTTGAAAGAACCCTAGTATTTTACAGTATTGTCCGATTAATACACGTTTACGTCTTAAATGTAAAGGATCGATGTTACTCAGATGTCTGTAAAGTTAGCATATCCATTCTATAAGGAGAAATTCAGAACAACACTATAATTTATTGCTAATTAATTACGGAAAGAAAAAAATTATTGCTGTAGACCTTTCCGAGAAATAGTGGGTATGCTAACTTCACGGTAAAACTAGCCTAGCCAAAGCTATATCTCGGCAAGGAAAATGTGTATAGGGCCCATCTTAGCGGCATATTTTATTGCTAATTAATTGCTGTTGATTGGTATATTAATCAATACCCCAAAACTACCCCATCATTCCCTAGCTGAAAACACACCTTTGGAAAACCCAGACATCGGCCAAAAAGCGTACCGTAAGGAATTGATTGCTAATTTATTGCCGAAGTTTTACACCATGAAACAATATATTGCTGCGACTGTTTCCGAGAAACAATGGCTATGTTAACTTTAAGGTAAAGGAAGGTGGATAATGAGAGTAGGCATGCAAGTAACGATAAGTATTGGTGGGTTTTCGATAAACAGTTGATGAAATCCTTGGGATTGGTTTTTCTTTATAATAACGTTGAGAAGCGGTAGGGATGAATCAGTTTCCACCTCCAAAGTGAAATGGATACTAGAATGTACACCATTCAGATGGGTTTGAAAAGACACCAAAGCATCTCTACCATGGGGCCAAACGACGAATGTATCGTCAACATATCGTAGCCCACATGTGGGTTTGAGCATTGATGTAGATAGTGCTCGGGTTTCGAAATCTTCCATAAAGATATTAACAGTTACTGGAGATAGTGCCCTATTGGGGCACCATTCATTTGTCTGCAGAATTGATTTTGTAAGATGAAATAAGTGTTGGACATCAATGTTTAATGAGAGATAAGTGGTCTTGCTGGATACTGTATTTAACAAGAACGGCTACAAGGAAATGGGTAGCTCACAAATCTCTCTAATGGTGGAGGAATTCACCAGGACAAAGACAGGCAAAACAGTTCATTACATAACATTCGCCAAAATTTACGGCAGACCTAATAAGCAAAGACAGGAAAACAGTCAAAGCCATAGTAGGTCTTCTAACAGGGCACTGTAAGCTGAATAGGCACTTGAAGCTGATGGAGTTATCAGATGATGACCTGAGTAGATTCTGTCACCTCGAAGAAGAAACAGCAGAGCACATTCTATGTCAGTGTGACAGTTTGGCAAAGGTGCGGTTCTTTGCATTAGGAGAAGAAAATCCACCGACAAATAGCTACATGGAAGGTACAGTCTCGAAGCTATTAGACTTTTTGAAAAGGGACAGGCTAGAGAATGTTGTCTAGGACTAGATAACCACAATAGATCTGAAAAGGTCGCAGTAGAATGGGCCAAAAGGCCACCTCTCTAAATCTATCTATATATCTACTATATTTAGTTTTCAGAATGTTTTGAGTTTCGTCTATAGGAATGTTTGTAAAGAGTGAAACGATATCAAAACTTACTAGAATGCCTGACGGTGAGATAGGGTATTGTTTAAGAAGTTCCATGAAATGAAAAGAATTTTTGACAAAGGATAAAGCATTTTCGGCAAGAGGTTGTAAGGTTCTGGCCTAGTACTTGGCCAATGCTTTTGTAGGGCCGTTGTATGCACTGACAATGAGACGTAGAGGAATATCGGGTTTATAAATTTTGGGTAGGCCATATATTCGAGGTGTTCCGATTTTTAGATATATTTCGATTAAGGCCGACGAGCTGGTTCTCCTGTGTACTTATAAAAAAAACTATAAATTTGATAATCATTTAAAAGTCCGTTAATTGGAAATATTGGCGTCAATTTAGGTCTGAGTGTCAAACCGCTGCACTTTTCTTACATAAAATTGGACGTTAGTTCTTTTCCCATGGTCAGAATTGACATATATCTAAGGATTCTTTAGAAAAAGTGCCAGTTGGATGGCTATATGTTCTGACAATTTCGTGAAAATAAAAACTTAATATTTCGTTCCAAATTTAATTTATTTCGATTAATCCCGATGTGCAGATTGAAAAAAATATGTATATGTGCTTATGAGAAAATGCACCGTTTGCCCGGAAAATGGAAAAAACTGTAAATTTATCAATTCGATTTTTTCTTTTTTCCGCCAAACTGTGGATAGGGGATAGTAAAAAAATACACGTTTGAAATAAGCTAGATAAAGTGCATCTACCAACGTCAATTTTTTTTTGAACTTGCCAAAAATGTACAAGAGGGTGGTACCCTTGGATTTTTTTCAAAATTCAATAGCCGGGTATATTGGGGTCAATTTAGGTCTGAGAGTCAAACCGTTGCACTTTTCTTACATGAAATTGGCCGCTCGTTCTTCTCGCAAGCTCAGAATTTTACTACATCTAACGGTTAGTGAGAAAAAATGTCAGTTGTATGCCTATATGGCCTGAAAATTTCGTGAAAATAAAAACTAAAAATTTCGTTCCAAATTTATTTTATTTTGATTGAGCTTGACGTCCTGATTCAAAAAATATATATGCTTATGAGAAAATACAGCGTTAAGTCGGAAATTGAAAAAAAACTATGAATTTGATCATCTTTTAAAAATCCTTAATCGAATATATTGGTGTCAATTTAGGTCCGACAATCAATCCGTTGCACTATTATTACATACAATTGGCCGCTCGTTTTTCTCCATTGCTCAGAATTTTCCTACATCTAACGGTTCGTAAGAAAAATGCCAGTTGCGTGCCTATATGCCCCGAAAATTTCATGAAAATAGAAGCTTAATATTTAGTTCCAAATTTAATTTATTTCAATTAAGCATTACATGCAAATTCAAAACATATATACACGTACTTCTGAGAAAATTCACCGTTTGGCTGGAAATTAAAAAAAAATAAAAATTTGATCATCGTTTAAAAATCCGTTAATCGGATATATTGAGAAAAGGGAAAAAACTGTAAATTTTCCATATCGATTTTTCATTTTTCCAGTCAAACTATGGTTCGGAGATGGAAAAAATACAAATTTTCGGAATCAGCTGGATCAAGTGCATATACAAATGTCAAAAAACGCTTTGTTAAAATTTCAATTTGTCGAAAAATGTTTAAAGAGGGTAAGTACTCTTTGATTTTTTCAAAATTCATAATAAAAGTTAATATTTCGTTCCAAATTTATCCTTAGGCGATGAAATTACTCTGAACAGCTGCGTGCAGCTTTGATGAACTGCACTAAATATTTACAGTTAAAAAAACGGAGGAAGTGCTCAAAAGTAAAAATGTTTATATCGAGTATCAAAACAGAATAAGACTAAGAATATACTCATAAGCGAAGAAGAAAACCTGGAAGACGAAAGAGGTAAGGGGAGCAGACGAGCGGGAAGACAAACCACCAACGATTCTTGAAGTTAAAGATGCAGTTAAAAAACTACGCAGAAACAAATCACCCGGAATAGATAATCTCCCAGCTGAACTATGTAAAGAAGGTGGCCATGATACCATTACCATTATGGCATTACAGCAGCTTATAAAATAAATATGGACACAGAAATCCCTCCCCAATGATTGGAATACTTTGCACCATACACAAAAAAGGAGATATCTTTGAATGCTCTAACTACAGACGAATTACGCTTCTAAATGCAGCGTATAAAATATTTTAAACAGTACTATGTCACCGTATGGCACCATATGCAGAACAAAAAGTAGGAAAATACCAGGCTGGTTTCAGAAATGGTAAATCTACAATTTATCAGATTGCAACCCTGAAACAAATTTTGGAAAAAAATACTGGAATATGGCATTGATACTCATCACATATTTATAGACTACAAAGCAGCCTACGACTCTGTGAATAGAAAAGAAATGTTCAAAGTAATGAAAGAGCTAGGAATACCAAATCAGTTGGTAAATTTAACAAAACTAACTCTTGAAAAAGTTGAATGTAGAGTACGAATTCAGGGGGAACTGTCTGAATCTTTTAAAACAAATAATGGGCTGCACCAGGGAGACTCTCTCTCCTGTAGGTATACTGTTCAATCTGGCTCTGGAAAAAGTAATACGTATGTCACAAATCACAACCACTGGTTCAATATATAATAAATCAGTGCAAATCCTTGCCTGAGAACGGAAAACGCTGTACGAGAGGCGTATGTAGCATTAAAAGAATCAGCTATAGAAATGGGTTTAATTAATAAACACCAACAAAACGAAGTATATGAAAATAAGCACGCAACCATAAATCCTACGACCACTCGTTAAAGAAAACGAAGTCATCAAAGCAGTGAACGAATTTCTATACCTGGGAGCGCTCCTTAACAATGAAAATAATACTACCGCAGAAATAAAGCGCAGAATTTGTGCGGCCAACAGATGCTATTTTGGGCTCAATATCCTTCTTAAATCCACAATTATATCGAGAAATACAAAAATAAAACTCTACAAAACAATAATACGCCCAGTCCTAACATACGGTTCAGAAACTTGGACTCTAACAAAAAATAATGAAAACATGTTAGGATGTTTCGAAAGAAAAGTACTAAGGCGAATCTATGGAGCGCTCCTTGATAGACTCATTGGTCAGAGAAGAAGAGGAAGACCTAAAACAAGGTTCCTTGATAACATCGATGAAGACATGAGAAATATGGGAATACGTGCTTTGCGGAGAAAGGCACAGGATAGGGACAACTGGGAGAAATTCTTGACTAGGCTAGGACCCGCGCAGGGTTGTAAAGCCAGAATGATGATGGTATAGGTACTCATAAGCGGAAGTCTAGGTCTGGTACCTACCAATTAATTACAAAATGAGATCAGACATGAAGATGTTTGAAGCAAGTATTTTAAAACGAAAGTCATTTTTTGTTCTTGGAATTTAATTTTGTATTATTCCGAAACCGGAATCTTTCGCGGCAAATAACTTCGAGACGTTCCAAACGTAAGTACGTAACAGATATTATGAACAAATGTAATTAGGGAAGTCGATTACCCATATAGATAAAAGCAACGTTAATGCTAATCTTTGGGTTATACCTAACTATAATATGCTAATTTTTTTATGTTCATTTGTTGAGAATATAAGTTTAATTTAATAAAAAATTATTTTATATTCTGTTTTCAGTAGTACATATAGGTAAAATAATCGTTTTATATAATAATCGTTTTTAAGACTATTTAGAAATAATCTTAATAGTTGATTTTTACTGTAGCAAGTCTGGATTTCAAAAGATATGTGGATATTTTTGTAATCAACTATTTATCTTTTAAATTTGACAGATGTCATTAAAGGTGTAAACAGTGTAACATCCATTTATCTGTAATTTAAGCCAATTATAACCAATTTGCTGAAGAAAAAATATTAAAAATACTTGGACAAAATACTTGTGCAAAACTCATAAACTCAAACTTTTGTGGTGGCACTTCGCCGCCACAGTATATTGCTAATTAGCAATAAACTGTGACTTCGCCATTTTCTAATACCATGCATATGTTAGATAGAGATAGACGATAGACCATTTTTGAGAACAAAGTGAATGCAAGTTATAACGTACCAGAATGAGATACACTATACAGAATTGACATTTCCCTATTTTGACACATTGACGTTCGAATTAGATGATCGGCACCTTTCGCCTCTCGGGCTTCGTCGTTGACGAGTGTGGTGTTTCATTTTTAGCTGGGTGATTTTTTATGTTGTTTGATGTTATAAAAGACTGTATGATGTAAAATTATAAAATAATGTGAGTTTTTCGTAAATTACAGTGTTTTTCTCAGTGTTAACGCTATTCCTAAATTTATTTAAGAATATTTAGGGGATTTTATCTCTTCGGCATCTTTGCCTAAAATTTGACATGGCGCTGATGTATTTCTAATTAGGCAAATAATTGTTGTAGTCTGTTTAACTATGAGAAAAACATAGCTAAACAGTATTAAATACAAACAAGTGGCTTTTAATTTATAAAAGTTATTTATGTGCAATAAGTTTAAAACTGGATGTTTTTAGTTCTTGGACAATGGAGGAAATAACCTCGGGACTAGATCCCGACGAACTGATGGATCTAGACGAACCTGAAGGTTCCGATCTAGACGAGGATGAGGAAGACCTCATAGACGACCACATTTCCTCACCATTTATTTTATCATCTGCTCCTGGATCCACAACCAATTCAGTTGCTTCATCTCCAATAAGTGAAGAGTTTCCTCCACCTTTCAGTTTTTCAGGAAAACCACTCAATGTCAAACGGGGCCGTGGAAGACCAAGGAGAGAAGGAGGTAAGTAATATCTTCTAGAGTTTTATTTCATTTAAGTAAACTGATTACTTTCCTTGTTTTTAAAAACAGTATGTGGTTTAGTGACAATAATATACATATTGTATGGAGGTGACTGAGACTACCTCAATCAAATTATACTAGTACTCAGTTAGGTAACGTTAAAAAGTTAGAGATGACTTATATACAATATTCTTAAAATTGTGTATGAATTTCATCCAGTCTATAAAATCTCAATTTCACAAAAGTTATTTTGAAATAAATATATTTATATATATTTCCTTTTATTTAAGTATTTCATTAGGAATAAATCACAATTAAAAAATATATAGAATAAGGAGACACAGCAAAAAAGGAATTTTTTTAACTTGTCAAAAAACAAAGCTTAAATTTCTCTTTTTGGAGACAGAAAGTAACTTTTAGGGTATTATAAATTTGAAATATAAATAGCCAACAGTAATTGGGAATTAAAATTATAAATATGTAGTGTTTACTGTTAAACAGTGAAAAAATATAACAAAAGTTTTCAATAATATGTATTCATATAATTATCAGATTGGTGGAATGCCCCCATATTTTATATAAGTACAAAAAACCTGTATTGGTAGTGTTTCTCAAAGGTAGTAGTACCATTTTTTATCCTAATGAACTACATTCTAACTTTGAAAATACAACATACCAATTTCCCTTTGTTGCGTCATCGCCCAAGTCAATTATAATTTGATCAAACACTGCTTCAAGTAAAGGTTCTTTTGATACAAAAGTGTCTATAATTGAAACTACTAATAAAATGTTTTTCCATTCTTCTACAGGCAATGCACCTATAAAAAAACTCATCAGATAATTTCTAACATCATTTAATTTGTAACTGTCATTTCTTATTCCCACGAAATTTTTAATTTCAGGCCAAACCAGTCCAATTAGATTTAGATCTATGTGTTACAGTGGCAGTAGTAATATATGACCAAAACTTCTAATAAAATGGTCAGTTGAACATTACCAAATTTAGGCTCATGTACTTTATTCAACTCATATAACTGTGGACTCATTTCATCATTGTATGCCCTATTTATTTCACTACACCATATTCTCTTGTGTTTATTATTGTGATATGGTGCCTTGTCTAAAAAGTTTATCAGTAAGCCAATTCTGGTAGTTCTAGAAGTTCGTATCCTTGTGATAATTACTGAATCTAGATTGGGATTTACAACTCAAATACGAATCCTAAACAAATCTATTCTTATTACCAACAGCGATAATTAACCTTTGTCCTTTGGAAACTGGCTTAGACCACTATAACTGTTCACTCCAATTGTATTCCTTTACACAATCTGAATGGAAGTAAGTCTTATATATGAAAATAATTGTTCAATTTTCTCTATGAAATTGTTTTATTTTTCAGAGATAATCTATTCTTAACTTGCATAATATATCGTGCCTTTCCATTAAGATGGAAAGGGTTTTTTATTCAATGAAATCCTATATTATGAATCTCTTTTTTGCAGTGTTTCTCTGCTTCCAGTGTAACCCATTTCTTCTACAAATTTTTGTATTTAATCATTTACCTATTTGTAGGTTGAGAGGTTGACATAATAAGCCTTCATCAAATTGGTCCATTTTTCAGTTTGGATACTTAGTTTGTTTTTTTTTTAGACAGAGAAGAGAGCTTACTTCCTCAATTAACAGGTTCCTTGCCAACTTGTTAGAGCAATGTCTACCCAGAACGCAATAGGTGTATACAATAAGTCACCTTTGACTTAGTTTTGACATGTTTGGAAGATATCTGTCAAACTGAGAGCTTTAGACAACTGTCCAGTTAACTAGACATTCAATTGATATATTTTGACAATATTCATTCCAGTTAAAAGCATCCAGTTAACTGGACATACAGAAAAACTGATTTTTTCATTAGTAATTAGAATGTAACAAGAAATAAAAACAACTATATGAACTTGCAAAAACTTAAATCAAGAAACAAAACAAACTATGGGAATTAACAATGTTTAAAAAAAACCAAATTAAAAATAACATTTTAAGAAGAACAAAAAAATATAAAGAGAAACTAAATAAAAATACATTTATTTTATTTATTCAGATAGTAATTTTGAAACATTGAGTGACACAACAAGCATACAAGATGTGAAGAGCCGAAGAGGAGCATGCTGCGGATCTGACCATCTTCTACTACAGATAAAATAAAGATGTAGAATTCAGAGAAACAGGAGGGAAAGACGGGAACAAAGAACAAAACAGCTAGATATACAAAAATTGAAACAAGATGTCAAACAGAACTATGAGAGAGAAATAACACAAACACTGACAGACACAGGCAGTCTAGGCACCGAAGAACATTGGGAAGAAATCAAAACAAAAGTTATTGACACAGCAAGAAAAATCATAGGCAAGAAAAAGAAAAATACAAAAAGGGATTTTGGATATTTCTGTTGAATAAATATTTAAAAGACAAAAAAGTTAACACAGGCAAGAGCTAGGGGAAACAGACCCACAGTTGAATTAGAGGATGATATTGAAACAGTAGAAAGTTTCACATATTTAGGAGTTGCATTAAACACGGATGGAACAGAAAAACCAGAAATCCAAAGAAGCATAGTAAAGGGAAACAAAGCTTATTTTTCACTCGATCATGTGTTCCGCTCCAAAAGCACACACTGGAGATCGAAAATCAGGGTCTACAAAACTATTATGAGACCAATAGTATGTTATGCATGCGAGACATGGGTGATGACAGAAGAGACAAAAAGAAAACTGGAAGTCTTCAAAAGAAAAGTCCTAAGAAAGATATTTGGACCTATTAACGAAAACGGAATATGGAGAACCATGAACTCTACCAACTGTTCAAAGAGACACTGATCTCAGAATTCGTTAAACTTCAGAGACTTCGCTGGGTTGGTCATGTAGTAAGAATGGAGACAGAAAGATTGCCGAAAAGAGCCCTAGATAGTAAAATGCAGGGCGCAAGACCAAAAGGAAGGCCACAGAAAAGATAGGAGGATGAAGTGGCAGTGGACAAGCAAAATTTGCTAGACGTGAGAACCTGGAGAAGATTGGCGCAGGACCGACAAGGTTGGAGGCATAGTTTGGAGGAGGCCAAGGCCCGATTTGGGCTGTAGCGCCATTGGAGAGAGAGAGAGAGAGAGAGATCCTTATTTTGGGTGCCAGAGTCGTGAGAAAGGTAGAAGTTCATTTTCTGCTGTATTTTCTGTTCAAACTGCTCTACCTGATACATTTGAGAGGAAGTAGTTCTTGTCAGCTACGTCATCATCACTAGAAAAATCCCATTCATGTCTTTTTCTTATTAGACTACTTGGCCTGAAAACAAATAATACTGTTGAGAAAAAACAGACTACATGAATTTGAAGAAAAATAGAACAATCTTACAATGTCACATAATATGCTGATAGAATCTACTTAGTGGGACAACAATACTGCAAAGAAACAAACACACAAAAAGATATTTCTATTTTACTCCATTTCATACGAACTCATATCCAAAAGAAACATTAAAAGTAAATATGTAAATATTTCCACCTAAAACAATATATGCTACAAATTAATCTTATAAATAAAATTCTTTTATACAAACTCATGAAACCACCTCTAATCTACATAATCCCTGAAACCAATTCAAAACCTAATAAACTGAATAAAAGTACTTACCCTGGCATGTTAAAATTGTCTCCGTTAGTTACTCATTGCAAAAAAAAACAAAATTGGTCTTTACTCACAAACGTCAAAATTCATACTGATTTTCATTGATTTATAATGTACATTCAGCACAATACAGTCTGTAAGCAATTTTCAAGTGCTTGAAAAACTTGACTGTGCATATTGAAAAATTAAAAGCCAAAAATATCATTCACCTTTCATCAAAATATCATCATATTTCTAGGACAAATCTTAGGTCAGGGCTCTTTTCAAAATCTTTAATACAGTGCTATATTCCACTGTTTGTTCCACAAAGTGGGTTCTCATTAGAAACTCTTGCATCCAGTATACTGGATGTTGGCAGCCAACCTGTTACATATCCTTTGAACTGATTTTAAGCTTATGCCTGTAAATAATATGTAATTTTTGATTGACTGAAGTTGGAAAACAATTTTTTATTTAAAATAAAAGGAACATTTATTGCTTCTAAAGTAAAAATAATAGTCAATAAAGCAAATTGTAAATTGAATAATATAAAATGTATATTAATTTTTAATTATGTTTTATAATGATGCATTATGTTTAATTTATTATTAAATTAATTACCCGTTAAATTAGCCACACTCTCTTGCATTTTTTAAGATTTACTAAAAGTCTTAGCTTCTTCTGTAGTAAACTTGAACACATTAAAAATAATTTCTGGTGTTTTGGACCCTAAACATTTATTTTTCACCGAATGTTCCATTTTAATTCCAACATTTATATGTTCTTCTTCAAAGAAATAGTTAATTACTTGACAACACTGCAGAGAATTTGGTTTGCTTTGCTAAACAGTTAAATGTGAAGTAGAAATATTAAACATCAAACCCAGCCTTACAGATTTTTATTACTTAAGTAGTGTTAATAATGTTAACAGTTATATCAAATATCACTGGTGGACATTTGTATTGATTTGAAATAATAAATGTATTTTTTATCCCACAATAAATAAATAAGCATGAAAATTAGATTTTTTAAATAATTTTTTTTTATTTACATTTACTTGCTCAGCAACTATGGCCACTGGCATGGGGGCGATTACAAACAACATTACAAGATCGTTATTATTATTAGCATTAATAAGTTAGGTCATAATAAAAATATTTTAGAGTTTATGATACAATATTTTTCTAAAAAACTGAAGAACTCTGTTATCTGGTTGGGATCACTGAGAATGTCACCTAGCTGCGGTTTAAGATTTAGCTGTCATCTTACTTCACTGTATGGATGACATTTGATAAGAATTTGTTTCACTGTTAGTTGGTACTGGCATGTTTGACTGTTATGCCGGACATCTGTTGTCATCAGGAAGCTGTGTGTTAGTTTGGTGTGACTTATTTGGATTCTTCAAATAATCGAAGGTCTTGTTTAGATAGCCCCCTAGGGCCAGTGTATAATGGCTTATACAATGAGCTCTGGATTGCATGTAAGGATGTATTTAAAGAGCTCCAGTGGGTTTGCCATAATCTCCTGGTGAATTTATATGCTTATGTTTTTAAATCTTTGCCAATTTGGATGTGAGTTGTTGATGTGGTATCTGTTAAAGCCGTTTTAGCATGCTGATCTGCGAGTTTGTTGTCAGGTATACCAATGTGGAATGGAATCCATATAAAGTTAATCTTAGTGTTTAATGTAGAAAGGTGGTAAGAGTGATGGATATTTTGTACAAGGGGATGATCAGTAAATAATTCCTAAATAAATAAAATAGAAGCCAGAGAGTTTAATGTTTCAATTACAATTGTTTATACAAAATACCTGTAAAACTCTTTTAGAATGTGTTTACTCAACTAATTTATTTTGCTTATAAATATTTATATAGGTGGATACATTTTTAATTGTATCATCCAGATATGTATAAGACCCGTGATAAATCGCTGAGTCCTCCTTATCTTGAAGTATATTATCATAAGCAGTTATTAGTATCTCAATAAGAATGATTATGATTATGAAAGATTGATGATTATTTAAACTACCTGGTTAAGGAATTATTTGGAAAAAATGTTATCATTACTGTCCGCGTCCGTTGTTGGGAGTGTCCGTTGAAGGGAATTAAAGGTTACAGTATTTTTACATGAAGTATTTTTGTTTTAAAAACCGTCCGTATAGTGGAGGTGTTCATTCAAGAGAGTTTACTGTAACTCGTTTACATATCGCTCTATAGTTCTCTCAGTTGGTTCTGTCCCATTTCTTATAAATTGGTAGAATATGATTATTATTTCATTATTTCTGGTTCTATACCACCTTCCCCTTTAGTATTTCGGTTTTTACTTCTTTTGTGGCTTCGATGACTTCTTTCTCTATTCTCTGTGTCATGTCTTATTCTTCCTTTTGGCCTTACTCTAAGTTAAATTTACAGGTGTAATACTCTTTCCTATACTTTTACTGACTTCATATTCTTAATGCTTATCGTGGTATTTCCATCTTACCACCTTCCCCTTTAGTATTTCGGATTTTACTTCTTTTGTGGCTTCGATGACTTCTTTCTCTATTCTACGTCATGTCTTATTCTTCCTTTTGGCCTTCCTCTAATTTAAATTTACAGGTGTAATACTCTTTCTTAGACTTTTACTATTTCATATGATTAATGCTTATCGTGGTATTTCTATCTTTTATGCAGCATATTTCTGTTTTCTTTTGCCTTTTTAATGTTTTGATCTTATTGTTCATGAATCTACTGACACTTTTATAACCTTCATTTAAGCGGTTACCAAATTCTTCCAACAATTTTTGTTTTACGTCTCTTACTGCCTTTTTGACAGCAATAATTCCTCAGAATTCTTTTACTGATTCGTATATTACTTCCTTTAATTTTTCCCATTTTCAACTAGTGTTTTCTTATCTATCATCATATTTAGTTTCTTTATGTTTATCTTACAATACTATAAAAATAATGAGAATTTCTAATTTTTAACAACTTTTGCATGTTTCACGACTAAATCTGCATCTAAAAAGATCAAAAATAAACTGGAAGAAAATGAAAATTTTCACCAAAGTGAAAACATTTTATGAGCGGAACTTAACCAAGATAAGTTTTTAGGAGTATTTTTGCACGCTGATCACGAATCCGTTGTTAAAATAAGTGTATCTATTGTTGTTTGTGAGTTATACAGTTTTTATAAATTTTCTTAAAAAGAAGAAGTGAGTATTAGTTTTAACTGCTGAATTGTAGTCCGTCATCGGTATTACTCTACCTATTACAGTTTTTTCAGTGTAGACGGACAAAAATAATGTATTCTATAGGATCGAAATTTATTTTAGTATTATTATTTTGATCCAATACACATCTTATTTGACGATGATACTCTAAAGTTAGATAGATAGATAGATAGATAGATAGATAGATAGATAGATAGATAGATAGATAGAATTTATTCATCTAGAAATTTATATAATGTATACAACATTACACAAATTTATCTGACCTCAAAATAAATATTATATGTTATACAAATATACACATTAAAAGTTTAGTACATTAAAAATTACATTAAAAAAAATACATTACAAATTCTTCAATATTGTAAAAAGCATGGCTAACTAGAAATGTTTTTAGATTTTGTGTTTGAACTTGTGTGTGCTGGTAAATCTTGTTTCAGATTAGAATATCTGAGAAGAAATGGACTCGATTGATACTTTAAACTTTATTGTTCTTTACACTTACATCGGTAATAATTGACTGAGAGCCTGTTAAGGGCAACTGTCATACACTTGACCTTTGGCGGCGTTGCCAGTACAGTGTTGTCAGGTGCATTACAAAAAATGAAAAGTAAAAATATACGAACATAACTCCCCCCTTTGAAGGGACTTCAAAGTAACATACAAAGATTAATGAAAGTAAATACACAATAGTAATACAAAAATAAAATGGAATTGTCTTTAATGGAATTTAATCACTAAAATAAAAAAAAATTTAATTCACTGTGTCCTCCTCTATAGGCAAAGGACATAAATGTCTTACAGAACGGATCACAACTTTTGAAGATGTTTTCACTTCTGCCACTCGCGAAACTCCATCCTTTCCAGGGAACAAACGTAGAACTCTTCCCATTGGCCACTTGCCTGGAGGTTGTTGATCATTCTTGATTAATACTAGTGTACCAACAGCAATCGGAGTAGCCTGGTTTTTCCATTTATATTGAAAACGCAGTTGAGAAATGTATTCTTTTGTGAATCGTATCCAAAATTGTTGATATAATTGTTGGACAGATTGTAGTCTAGACAGCCTGGTTGGCGGAGCTTCTGATACGTCAGGTTCAGGAAGCATTGTAATTGGACGACCAATTAAAAAATGTGATGGGGTAATGGGTTCTAGGTCATTAGGATCATTTGATAAGGAATACAGAGGTCTCGAATTTAAGATTCCCTCAATTTGAACAAGAAGCGTATTGAAGTTTTCATAAATTAAAATTCTATTTAACATTGTTCGCTTTAAAAAATGTTTTGTGCTTTTTACTGCTGCTTCCCATAGACCACCAAAGTTGGGAGAATATGGGGGTATAAAATGCCAATGAATATTGTCTTTTGACGCATATTGAGTAATAACATTTTCATTTTTTAACAAGAATATTCCAAATTCTTTTAATTCATTTCTCGCTCCAACAAATGTGCTACCGTTATCTGAATAGACATCTGAAGGTACTCCTCTTCGAGAAGTAAATCGTTTGAGACAAGATAAGAAACATTCTGTTGTTAAATTTGATACTAATTCTAAGTGAATTGCTTTTGTGCTAAAACAAACAAAAACACAAATGTAACACTTTAAAATTTTGCATCCTCGTCCTGCCTTATCCTTTAAAGGAAATGGTCCGGCATAATCAATGCCTGTAAATTGAAAAGGCAAGGAGGGTTTAATTCTATTATCTGGTAAACTAGACATTGGATATGTAGCAAAAGACGGATTAAATTTAAAACATGTAATACAATTTTTTGTTGTTTGCCTAGCTAAACTACGTCCACCTATTGGCCAATAAAATTGTCGTATGGATGCTAAGAGAAGTTGAGGGCCAGGATGTAATAAAGCAGCATGCTTATGTTTAAAAATTAATTTCGTCAAATTGTGCTTTGAAGATAATAAATATGGATGATGTTTATATATTTCTAAGGAAGTAAATTTAAGCCTACCGCCCACACGAAGTAAACCTTGTTCATCAAGAAATGGTGATAGAAAACTCAGTTTGTGTTTTGGGGGTAATGATTTATTTTGTTCTATAATTTTTATTTCCTCTGCAAAGGATTCGAATTGTGCTAATTTTATTAATTTCAAATTAGCGTAATTTAATTCTTCAACTGATAGAGATCCATATTTTCTCTCAGATTTAGATTTCCTTAGATTGAAAATAAATCTTAGTATATAAGAAGTAATTCTTTGTAACTTTGTTAAATCTGAATAAGTTGTGAATAGAGTGAATTGATTCATAATTTTTGAAGTCAGTACCTTGTTAACTTTCTTTAACTCTGGCAATTCTATAATTTGATGAGTGTTTGAATTAACCAAGTGATCAATAGATTGATATAAAAAATCTGGTCCCATCCACCATAAGTTCATATTGATGAAAAGTTCTGGCACTATTCCTCGAGAAGCCAAATCAGCTGGATTCTCTTTAGTGCTAACATAAGACCACATAAAATTACTTGTAAGGTTCTGAATCTTTGCTACACGATTTGAGACAAAGGTTTGTAACTGGTTTGGTTGTTTTTTGATCCAACATAAAACTATTTGAGAGTCAGACCACATATATACAGGTACAGTGGATGAGATTGCATTAATAGTTTGGTTTGTTAATTGAGCTCCAAGAAGAGCTGCACAAAGCTCCAATCTTGGTATTGTAACTGACTTTAGGGGTGAAACCTTTGTTTTTGAACAAAGTAGTCTCACTGTATATGCTCCATCTGAATTAATGCTACGCATATAAAGACAACTAGCATATGCTTGTAATGAAGCATCACAGAAACAATGAATATCTACTAACTTGTGACTTGTACCTATTACAATTCTTGGAATTTTAAGTGTATTTAATTGTGACAATTGATTGTAAAATTGAAACCATTTGATATGTACATTTTCAGGAACTGGGTCATCCCAGGGTAGTTTAATTGACCATAAATGTTGAATAAGAATCTTTGAAATGATTATTACAGGACTAAGAAGACCCAATGGATCATATATTTGGGCAATAATAGAAAGTATTTGTCTTTTAGTAACAATTTTATCTAATGGAATGGTGGTGATCTTATATCTTAAAATATCTTGTTTGCTGTCCCATTGAGTACCTAAGGTTTTGAAACTTTCGGATTCTCCTATATCTAAAATTTTATTAGGAATATCAGTTAATTCAACTTTCTCTAAAACAGCAGAATTGTTTGAAACCCATTTTCTAAGTATAAAATTGGCAGATTTTAAAATGGATGAAATGTCATTACAACGTGTTTGTAACTCTTCAATATTATTAGATCCCGTCAAAAGGTCATCTACATAAAAATCATTGTGAATAGTCTTAGATGCAATTGGAAATATATTTTTATACTCTGTAGCTACTTGATTAAGACATTTTATTGCTAGATAGGGTGCAGATTTTGTCCCATATGTAACGGTATTGAGTTGATAAGAGGATAAATCGTCCTCAGGTTTGTTTCTCCAGATTATGCACTGCAATGGTCTGTGATCACTGTGCATTAGAATTTGTCTGTACATTTTAGATACATCTGCAGAAACAACATATTTGTATAATCTAAATCTAAGTGTAATATCAAAAATATTATTTAAGACCTTTGGTCCCATGTATTGCAAATCATTTAGAGACCACCCAGAACTAGTGGCACACGAGCCATCAAAAACAACTCTTATTTTTGATGTTATACTTGTTTCCTTTAATACAGCATGATGTGGTAAATAATAGTGTGAGCTTGTCAAATTATCTACTGAAATTTTAGTCATGTGACCTAATTGTATGTAGTCTTGAATAAATTGTTTGTATAAATTATAAAATATAGTATTTGATTTAAAACGTTTTTCTAAAGACAAGAAACGTTTAATTGCTTTCTCCTTTGAGTCACCTAGTAGTGTAGGAGATGATCTTAATGGAAATTTTACTATAAATTGTCCATTTTCATGGCGAGAAGTATCATTGTGAAATAACTCTTCACAATGCAGTTCATCGGTTGACATTTCAATAGAATTATCTAACTCATTAAGTTCCCAAAATTTTTTTAATTGATGATCTTCTGGTATAACAATGTCTTTTGAAAAATTGCAAATAGAATAATTACCTGAATTATTTATAGCACCAGAAACGATCCACCCTAACTTGGTATTTTGGAAAATTGGTTTATTTTTTCCTATAGTAATTTTTCCATCCAATATTAAGTCCCAAAATAGTGTAACTCCTATGAGCATATCAATCTCATTAGGTGAGTAAAATAGTGGATCTGAGAGCTTAATATTGTCTGGAATTTTAATATTTGTTACATTAACCTTTTCTGAAGGAATAGATGATGAAATCATAGGGGTTACATAGCAACACACATTACATTGAAAATTACTGACATTGGAGAATATGGTTAATGAAGTCTTTTTTGTCAATGTAGACATTACTTGATTTATGCCAATAATTGATAAATTTGCAGAAGATAATGGCACACCTATTTTCTTACAGAATGCTTCTGTTACTAGATTTGATTGTGCTCCAGAGTCCAATAAGGCTCTACCTACTTGAAACTTGCCACTACTGTCTCTAACCTTGAATGTTACTGTGGATAATAGAATTGATGCATTTATTATACCTTCTTCGATATTTATAGAACTTGGATTTGTTTGAAATAACACAGTAGACTGCTGACTTGTTTGATTACCTGTATTATTATAACTACTACTTGTACTAGGTTGACTACTTGAATTATTGAATACTAAAGGTTCATTTGAATTGTTATTTTGTTGATTTGTAACATCATTATGAAGAAAAGTATTATGTTTTCGTCCACACTTTTTACAGGACCCTAAATTGCAAGTATTTTGAAAATGTCCAATGCGCAAACAGTTAGAACAAAGTTTTAACAGTTTTATTTTTTCCCATCGTTCATTGACATTTAGTTGCATAAACTTTTGACATGAATAAATAGAATGTTCACCCTTACAAAAATTGCATTTGAACTTATTAATAGCCAAATTTACATGAGAATGCATTTGTGTATCTTTTGTTTTATAAAATTGATTTGATGCTTTAGAAAATTGATTGAATTGAGGTTTCACATTTACTTCTTGTTGTGACTGCAAAATATCTTGTCTCTCTTTCAAAAAATCTAGAAATTCATTTAATGTAGGAAGCTCTGTTTTTGTATGAAATTCTTTCCATTTATGTTGATTAATTTTATCTAATTTATGATAAATTATATGAATAATTGTCATATCCCAAAGTGACTCTTTTGTTATTTGCATGCTTTCAAGAGCGGATAAATGTATTGAAACTTCATCTAATAAATGCCTGAATTGTAAAAATGTATTTTTATGCAAAGGAGTTATATTGATAACAGACTGAATATGAGTATCTACAAGGCATTTTCTCTTATCAAATTTATCACATAGCATTTTCCATGCTCGTGGATAATCTTGTGTTTCCTCGCAACCCGATATGGCTCTTTTTGCATAGCCATCTAACGCAGCTTTGAGAAAATTGTATTTTTGGCTCTGATTAAGTGTTGTATTTTGATCAATAGTTGACATGAATGATTGTTTAAAGTCTAACCAGGTTTCGTATTCCCCATTAAAAACAGGAAGCTTAAGCTTAGGTAATAAAATATTTTGAAGTGAATCATGCACTGGAACATTAGATTGAATAGGAGAATTTTTATTTTTATTTAGAATGTCTTTTAAAAATGAAATAGCTGTAAAGTATTTAGATTCAAACGCGTTTCTTTCTGAAAATTGTGAAATTAAATCTTTTTCCTCGCATTTTTCTTCAATTTCAGTTTGTATAGTTTCAAATTGATTAATCAAATCCTTGCAATTTTCATACCGCGATTGAATGTTACATATATCTACTGAATTAGTTTCGTCTTGAATTGAACTAATATAGTTTTCTAAGATCGTTATTTTTTGTTTAATTGAGCCTCTATTTCTGATCAAAGTTTTCATGTCTTGAGCCATTATTTTGAAATTATTTAGAAATTAATGTCTAATTTTTTACTGAACAATGTTTTGTTGTTATTCAAATTGAAACAATCTCAAAATCTTAGGTTAAAGTAAGGAATAAGGAAATGAAATTATGAAATAGGACTAACCTGAATTGTAGTTGTCTATTCTAGACGTCTAGTTAAATGTTTGTGAATACGTCACTTGTTTTTGAAGGTCACTGAATTGGTCGATTGTAATCCTTGGCTTCTTGGCGATGGCTGTGAGTGGCTGGCTGACTATAGATGTCCAGTTAAATTGTCACTGTAACGTCGCTTCTTCTTGATACTCGCTTGATTGGGCAACTTTACCGGTTCTCTTGGGTGAACGCTGAAACTTGTCTTGGAAACCACGCTGCTTTTGGCGCAATTTTTGTGAATAGATAATATTGATGATTATAACAATTAATAATTGAAATTGTTTTATATAATTGCTTCTCAGATATACGGAACGAAGGACCAAACTTGTTTGAACTTGTGTGTGCTGGTAAATCTTGTTTCAGATTAGAATATCTGAGAAGAAATGGACTCGATTGATACTTTAAACTTTATTGTTCTTTACACTTACATCGGTAATAATTGACTGAGAGCCTGTTAAGGGCAACTGTCATACACTTGACCTTTGGCGGCGTTGCCAGTACAGTGTTGTCAGGTGCATTACAAAAAATGAAAAGTAAAAATATACGAACATTTTGTTCAAAGCATTTAATAGCGCGGAGATGCATCTTATGTGTCACCGACCTGTCATTGAACTTATTAAAACATTTGATCCCAATGGAGCTAGGAGCATGCTGTGCGACTCCCAGGGGAAAAAGGGTTAAAGTTAGATAACAGTAACAACATTTGTTATTCATTTTCATGGTCTCAATCACTTGAATTTGTCTTATTTTGTTCCTTTATGAAATGTACAGTTATGTATAAAATTTGAATTAAGTAGCTTCCGCAATTTACCTTAATTAAATTGGGTTTTTTTATTAAGCCAGAAAGGATATATAAAGTAATTGTTAAACTAATCACATATATTTTTAGTTTTATTCAGTTTTTTATAGATTACATATTATTTTTTAGGTAAGCCTGGATTACCGAGAGTTGTAAGAGGAGGAGGAACAGGTATGACAAGAGTTAGGAAACCTAGACCACCAGGTTTTAGTAGGAGAGGCATGGGAAATAGAAGTGTCAGACAACCAGACAGATCGGATTTTGATTTCTCCCCCTTCACTCCATCACCTATTGATGAGCAAGCTTTACTGGATCCAGAAACAGGAGCACTTTTATACCCAGAGAGAGAAAAGTTACTTCCATCTATGGAAGAACCTCCATATTTTCCAGAACATTGGCCTGGGAAGGTTTGTGCCTTTTGTAATTTAGGAGAAAGGAGTCAATTGGGACAAGGGGAAATGCTAAGGTAAAATTTCTGTTTATTAAGTAAGTTGTATAGGCAATAACTATTTTGTTATAAGGTTGAACTGCCCGGAAGGTTTTTTACCACACAAAGTCGCAGCAGAACAAATTTTAGAGAAAGCTTTACAAGCTCCTGACAAGGATAGGGGAGATAAGAGTCCTAAGGGACCTGTAACCTGTAGAAGGCAGAAAGGTTTTAATAAATGCAGGCATCCATCTATGAATAGTGAATATGTTGATGAACTGACTATTATTGGGTATAATGAAGTTAGTGATGTAACCAGTCTATTTGAACCCAATGGACAGTTCTATGTTCATAGGAGCTGTGCTCTGTGGTCTCATGGAGTTACACGAGCAGGTAAAAAAACTGTATTAACTTCTTTTATTAAGTTTTTTTTTAACACATTACATTCTGTTTTAGAAAATTCAGCTCTGCTAGATGTGGGTCCAGTTGTCTTACAATGTTCTTCCAAAAAGTGTTCATTATGTAATCATTATGGAGCTAGTGTAACATGTAACTTGGATTCTTGTAATAAAGTTTTTCATTTTCCGTGTGCTACCGCCGCTGGTGCCTTTCAGGAAATTATGTCGATTTCTACTTTCTGTTCTAATCATATAGGACAAGTTGCCATGCTTAATGAAGGTATGTAGTACTGAACAATTTACACAAATTTCATATTTCCAATATATAATCTAATAATAATATATAATCTCATAATCTAAAGGTAATTTTGAAATAAATTTGGTTAGTGAGTCCGTATTTTTCTTAAGATCACAGATTCTGCTACAAATCGTACAAATAACAAATTTGCCTCTAATAAAGTGCTTAAATAATTGTAAAAATGGAGGTATAGGGTTTTGTTGTGTTGACGGTCTCACTGATAATGCAATAATATGTGGTATGGTGAGAGTTGTTCAATACTCCGGGGAGAACTCTAGTTGTAATGGAGTCGAGTACCCGGAGAAGGTGGATCCGAAAGTTCAAGAATGCTGGATCAGCTGTGATCAATCAAAACGTAGATCGCCTGTGATCTGTTACAGCTAAAAAACAATCAAAGAAGTAAGTGCTTGGGTCGGCCAAATATAAAAAAATTCGTACGTAATGTCTACAAAAACTTTCTCTAATAAGAATTTAAACCTTTAAAATCCATTCAATCCAAGAATTCATTCTCCCTGCGAGCTTGACAAGAATATATATAAAAGCTTGTAGCAGGCCGTTTCAGGCCCATAACTTAGTAATTCTCTTCCATCTCATTATATCTCTAGCTTCTTTCCTCCAATTTTTTATCTACTTTTCTTGTAGATCTTCCGCAACTTCTTCCCTCCATCTTCTCCTCGGTCTGCCTCTTTTCCTCTTATCTTCCGGTGTTCTCTATGCTATGTTCTTTACCTCTCATCTTCCGGTGTTCTCCATGCTATGTTCTTTACCTCTTTACTGTCCTCCATTCTAACAAGATGACCTAGCCACTGCAATCTTCTAGCTTTGACAAAATCGCTTATTCTCCCTTCGCCGAACATTTCATAAATTTCAGCATTTGCTCTTCGCTTCCATCCTATTTCTGTCAACTTTCCTCCAAAAATTCTTCTTAATATTCTTCGTTCCCATATTTCAATTTTCTGTTATAGTTTCTTTGTTAACACCCATGTCTCACACCCGTAAGTTAGAGTAGGTCGCAGGATAGTTTTATACAGCCTTATTTTTGTATATCTCGATACCTCTTTCGATTTTATTATTCTTTGCAAACTGCCTGCACACCTGTTTTCTTTTGCTA
The DNA here is from genome assembly GCF_040954645.1 of Diabrotica undecimpunctata. NCBI lineage: Eukaryota > Metazoa > Arthropoda > Insecta > Coleoptera > Chrysomelidae > Diabrotica > Diabrotica undecimpunctata. The sequence continues at coordinate 23,513,863 of NC_092806.1, read as the reverse complement.
TTCGTAGATCTATTTCCTTTTCTTCTTAGCATTTATTGTTCACGAGAACTCCCAGATACATGTAATCCTCCACCTCTTCAATTTCCATATTTAGTTTTCTGCTTTTCTTTTGCTTATTCTTCAGCTCCATGTATTTTGTTTCATTTATATTTATCTGCAATCCCATATTTCCTGTGGCCTCTAGAAGATTCTTAGCTATTTTTTCTAATTCTTTTCTACTCCTAGCCAAAAGTACATCATCAGCATAGGCTAGACACTGGTGACTCTTATTAAATATTGCTCCCTCTATTCTTATCTCTTATTATCTTTTCAAGGGCCAAATTAAACAGCGTGGTGGATAAAGGATCCCCTTGTCTTACACCTTTCTAAACTCATTGGCTCTTCTTTCCATTAATCAATCTTAACTACGCTTGTAGCGTTCTGAAGCGTCATATGTACCAGTCTGATTATCTTAGGTGGGATTTTGAACTCCTGTAGTGCCTTCATCAGTTTTGATCTACCTACATTGTCATAAGTACCCTTAGTGTGCGCTCATAACGAGGCGCCGACCATCGCTCTGACCATAGGATGGAATCATATTATCATCGTCACGTAAAATAAATGCATTATTTTAAAAATGCCAACGTTCACCGTCAAAGCGCAGCGCCCAGCCTCGAGCCCTGTATCGGACCATAGACTTGGACCATAGTATTCCAGCTTAGATAGTAGCTTAGTATTTTTTCGACCCTCGACCCTAGTACTCTACGATCGACACTACGAGGCGCCGACCACCGAGCCTCGCTCCGACCATCGTATCGATCGCCAGGTAAAATAAATGACATTATTTTAAATGGGAGCCTTTACTTCACTGTCAGTGCTACGATCTAGGCGAGGATACGATGCGATGGTCTCCGTAATGAACGCACCCTTAAAATATACAAAGAGAAGGTGGGTCGGTATGTCGTATTCATATGCACCAGAGAGAACTTGTTTCAGCATAAATACATGGTCACTAGTTGACCGATTTTTTCTAAAACCATCTTGATAGCCGCCCAATATATTTTCTGTGTACACTTCTATTTTTCTTTTAGTATGGTTTCCAGTACTTTGTATGTGACGTCCAGGAGTACTATTCCTGTATAGTTATCACAACTTGACAGGTCTCCCTTCTTATGTATTGGGTATATTATAGACTTGCACCACTCTTTAGGTATTATTTCGTCTTCCCAGATATGACGTATTAGTTTGTAGATTTTTTCTCTCAGATAGTCTCCTCCATATTTTAAGTTTTCTACTGCTATCCCGTTTTTTCCAGGACTTTTATTGTTTTTCATCGCAGTTAAAACTTCCTCAACCTCATCCTTAGTTGGTCTTGCAATATCTATTCCATCCATTGGTATTGATTCTCGTTCATTGTCGTTTCCTAATCTATTTCACTGTTCAGGTGTTCTTCGAAATATTGTTTCCATCTCTCCAATTGTTGTTCATTTCCTATCAGATTACCTTCTTTGTCTTTAATGTATGTGGTTTTTTAATTGTAACATCTGCTTGTTTCTTTAACATCTTTGTAAAAATCCTTTATATCTTTCCTTTGGTATTTTTCTTCCATATTTTGAAGTTGACTCTCTAAAAGCTATCTTTTCTTCCTTCAGTAAATTTCCTTTGCCCATTATATCTTTCTTTATCATTATCATTTTTTGTTTGCAACAGCTTTTGTCTATATTTGTCTATATATTCGCTTTAACTCTATTTCTTTTTCACATTCTATGTCCAACAATTCTTTCTTCTTTTTCCTTTTACTCTTTGTTATATTTCCATTCATAGCTGTTTTTATACTATTTGCGAGTATTTGCCAGTTTTCTTCTATGCAATTTAATTGAACTATGTCTCGGTTATAAATATTTTCTAGATCTTGCCTATACTTGTTGGCTACTTCCTCTGATTTCAATTCGTGGTTATATCTTATGTTTTGCCTTCTTTTGGGTTTTATTTTTTCTGAATACTCATATTTTAACTTAACTCCGACCATATAAATGGTCTACAATTAACGTCAGCTCCTCTGTAAGTTCTTACGTTAGTTATTAAAGTTCTGAAAATTTATCCTGAATTACCACATGATCAATTTGGTTCATTTTCCCCGGTGGAAGGTATTACCTATGTGCCCTCATATGTATTTTTCCGCTTAAAATGAGTACTCATTATCTTCATTTCCCTTTCTATGGCTAGTGAGATTAACCTTAGACCATTATCATTGCTTTTTCTTGCGTACTTTCGCCCCCTGTGATGTTCTTGTACATTCTTCTCTTCCCACCTTTGAATTTGCCAAGAATACTCATTGCGATAATCTACTAAGATTTGCAAATGAAATTATACAGAGAACTTTAAAAATATTCTGTTTAAAGACGAAGCTAATTTGCGTTGGAACTAACATGTCAAGTAGAATTGTCGCTGCTGGACAGAGAAATTAATTACTGTACCTATAACCATTGCCCAAACGCTGACTAGGTTAATAATATATTTTTATAAGTAACTTTCGCGGTATATTCTTAAATAATTAGGAAAACTGTGGAGTTTGTTTAATCATCCTTCATGTAAATTTTTATTATTTTAGCTACTCCTTGTTTTACATGCCGTACTATGGGAGATATATCAAACTTAATGTACTGCTCAACATGCGGGGCCCATTATCATGGAACCTGTGTTGGTTTAGCGCAGTTACCAGGTGAGTCACAAAGCAATCATAATTATCTATAATTGATTCTAATAAGGAAATATGGCCAAAAATTAGTTTAAAAAATATATGGCTAAGAAAACTACAATTAGGTTGCAGAGAAAGTGAATAAAAAAGTAATAGTGAATATCATATATGATATGAGAAATCCATAAATGGTTTAAAAACAAAAATATAATCCATGGACCTTATTTACAGAATATATTTCAATTGTGGAATCTAAATATTAATCAAAATATTATGCTTGTAGGTGTTCGAGCTGGATGGCAGTGTCGAAAATGCCGATGCTGTCAAGTTTGTCGGACTGTTGGAGATGAGTCAAAATTAATGTCTTGCGAACAATGTGATAAAGTGTACCACGCAGGATGTCAAAGGCCGATTGTTACTTCTATTCCAAAATATGGATGGAAGTGTAGAGTAAGTATAAGTTAACATAATGTATTGAGACTTCTGTGAATTATTTTGTTTTAATATAAAAGCCATCTCTGCTACAAAAATCAAAAACTATTCGAAAACCCTGACAAACCATGAAGTCATTGTCTGCATTGTCATTGTCATCTGTCTAGTACTGCTTAGCTATAAAACTGTAGCTTATAGCTACAATAAAGCCTGCTTGTAGTGGCATTCATTTTCTATCAAAGTGTAACCTGGATACAGATTATGAGAAAAAGATGTTCATATAATTAATACCGCTAACAATATATAGGAATATCGATTGGAAGCTATTTGTAATTTTAAGGTCTTTACCAGGTTTTAGAAGTTTATTACTTTTTATTTACTTCACAATTTTGTAATCTGTCAAGTTAACTGACAATTGTCAAATATGTTGACCCAAAGCTTGACTTTGGCTTAAGCACTTTATTTGTTTTGTTAGGATTTCTTCATCTTAGGTGAATTTTTATCTTTAATGGAACCTATTCCTTTTTTGAGCTCATCAACGTTGAAAGGGTTTTCCAAGAACTTTTTGTCCTGTTTTTTAATTTTCAGTAATTTACATTGGGGATTTGGTTTCTCATTCGCGAAAAGTTTGTGTACTATTTGATTTGACTTTACTGCACGTGGTTGCTTGATCTCTATGTCGAGCGTTGAGTTTCCTGATTATATTCCAGTCCCAGTTACTGTTATGCATCATATACATTGTACTTGGTGCCTAGTTTCATCGTTTTTGTATTGAAGCAATAAGTATCTGCTATAATATTTCATCTATACTCAACGGGTCTTTGTTGTAGTCTTTAGTGTATTGTGCCCTTTTTCATTATTTGTTTCATTCGTCAAACCAGATATGTAGTATTGCTAGCTGTTTTTTGATATGTATTTTTGGGTTGTTTATTTTATGAGCTTGATAAAGCATATACTCATACTTTCCACTTTCGGTTTCAGTTCTCCATTATAGTTTTCCTAGTTACCTTTGTTAAAATTAAACCTTTCCTTCACAGTTATTTTAGGGTCTTTTAAGTACTATAAATATTTTGAATATTTTGTTCCACATATGAGGTGTTACACATAAGAAATCTTCTGTTACTTGACCACACTCAACAGTTCTCGACCAATTCCAGCTCATCCCCATACCTACTCCTCATTGGTGTTAGATTTGTCCACGATATCTTAATTAGTTTATATTCTGTTTATTGATTTTACTTTTAATGACCATGTTTCTGCACCATACATCAATATTGGCCGCCATTGGTAACAGTTAACCACACAGTCTAATATTTAAAGACGCCTCTGTCCGAACGAGGAATTTCTTAGATTTAGTAAAAGCTGCCCTAGCCATATCTACTCTAACTTTAATTTCTTTATCACAATCCCACTTGCCTGAAAGGATAGACTCGAGATATTTAAATTTCTCAACTCTTTTAATTAGTTGGTCATCTTTGAGAAGCCATTTGCTTGTTCGTGTTAATGTCTGCTTATAATGATAATAATGTTAATCTTTATGTATAAAATAGGCTTATACTCTTTTAACGCATCTATCCTTTTAAAACGTACCGATAAAGGTGAGGCCCAGGTTGGAGCCATTTCCACATTTTTTAGTTGAAGGAATGGAGTAGTTTTGTGTCTTATAACAATGTCAAGTTGTATTGTTCAGTCCAATCTGCCACAGAGTCTCTATTTTTGTCCGTTGACGGCTAGCTAGACATTGTGGCTATTAAATCCTCTAGGACGAATCTGTTTTTTTGCGACATGAACTTTTTTGGAGTTGAAAAGACAAAATCTTTCCCGGAGACTTTTATCAACTGATGTTACAGCAATATCTCGTTTTATTAGAAAGGAGGAAATCACGTTTGTGCATTTAAAAAATTTTAAACAAAATCTTTTGTTAATTAAAAGCACTTTTTGCTTTGTTGCTCATTAGGAACCAGTAGTCGAAGTACAGGCCTTCTGAAGGAGGTGCGACTGTAAGGAGGCCCAGTGACATTTTATTTTTATTTTTGCTTTTGTATTGTCACTTGTGTGGATTCTCCTTCTCGTTTACAAATATTTATAAAGCCGTCTACCAATATTGCAAGTTTAGCAAGGAAGGAATAACACTAACTTTATTTTTTAGTTTTAAATTATTTCTATGTTTTTCAAATAACTTTTTGTTGTTGTAGTGTTGCAGAGTGTGCGGCGATTGTGGATCCCGAACTCCCGGAGCTGGCTTGTCTTCAAGGTGGCACGCCCATTACACAGTTTGCGATTCCTGCTACCAGCAAAGAAATAAAGGCTTCTCATGTCCTCTCTGCCATAAAGCTTACCGAGCGCATGCTCATAGGGAGATGGTTCAATGCTCAAATTGTAAAAAGTAAATAGCCCTTAATATTGTGCGAATTCGTTATCTCGTTAACGTAAACTTGAATTTTAGATTTGTCCATGGGACGTGCGACGCTGAAGCAGATGTTGCTACCTACCACCAAAAGAAAGATCTTAACCCTGAATATGAATATGTATGCTTGCATTGCAAAAATAGTACTGCTAGACAAATAACTGCAAAAAGAGCAAGTAAGTTAATAATATGTACTTTAAAACTAGATCATACATCATTTTAGATTTGAACAACTAGAGTGATTGTGCCAGTAGTCAACCAGTTAAGCACGTAAAGTAAAAATTTTATTTTAAAAATCGTAATAAATAATTAAAAACCCTTGAAAAAATTTACATACATAAATACGTAATAATACACCGATGATGGACTTTTTAGTCCGAAAACGTTCTGTGATGTAGCCCGAAAGGGTCTTTTTAATTATATACCTTTTATAAAGGATTTTTAAAATAAAACTTTTGTGATTCTTGGTATACAGCCAATTACAGGAATTTTATTTTTCTTGCGGACATGTAAAGTACTTTTCTGTTTAGAAAATAATTCACGTTAAAACGAAAATTAAAAAAGAATAGTTAGTTTCATTTTTACTTACATAATACAGCCTCTTAAAATTCAGTGGCCAGCCTGATGTGTTTCACTATTAATTTTAATAACAAGACACATAAAACACACCTGAATTCAATTACTATCAATTCTTATATTCAATAATTATCCATCCATCCATCCAATGGCACTACAGCCCAAATCGGGCCTTGGCCTCCTTCAACAGGCTTCTCCAATCATCTCGATTTACCACTGTTCTTTTCCATGAACGCGTTCCCAGGCAGTTCCTGGCATCCTCATCGACTTCGTCTTCCCATCTCTTTTTAGGTCTTCCAACCACCTGTTCCAAATAAATTTATAATTAAACCAAACATATAGCCTATGCTTTAATACGTAATAAAAATTGTCTAATGTTCATACACAAATTATCAATACTCATTATGACTTGTACTCAAAAAGAAGATCTCTTAATTAAATTTTATATTTATTATGAAATCGTATAGCTGAACAAAATGTTGAAAGAATCAAATTAGTTATGATGTCGTTATGAGTGTGGTTGAAAGTCCTTTTTTTTTATTGTATATCAGACTGAACTTTTATTTACACAATTTTTCTATTGGCTCCTTTTCTCTTCCGACTGTGCTATCTCTGACGATCTACTGCTCGTATTCTTGGATGCTTCACATACTCCTGTTCTCCTTAGCTGGTGAAAGTCTCTCACAGACACTAACGCCGCTACAGTTTCTCCAAAACAACTCCTGGATAAACATCTATCCCACAGGAATACACTTTCTTACTAATCGAAAGGATTTTCACTTCATCGATTAGCACTACATATATGCTACACCTGTTTTCCTTACTACAGGATGTAAATTCTGCTTTGAACTGCTGCCACTCCTTTGGCTTGTTCCACACACGCATCAAACACTATACACAATTTTTATTTAGAAGCAAATCTGCACACTTTTACTGCAGGCTATCCCTGCATTCTTGCATTTAATAATTTTCTGGGGATTCTATTCTCATGCATGCGGACCACGTGCCCTGCCCACCGTAATCTCTGCATTTTAGTGTGTTGTGCTAGAGTTGGTTCGCTATATTGCTCGTATATTTCTCTATTATACCTAATTCGTCAATTGTTGTTTTCACTTATTGGGCCCAGGATCCTACGTAATATTTTTCTTTCAAACACATCTAATGCATTGGCAGATTTCTGTGTCACCACCCATGTTTCACAACCATAACTTACTATGGGCCTGATTATTGTTTTATAGACCCGGAGTTTTGTTTTCCGGTGTACGTCTCGCGATTTGAATATGTGGCCCATCGCGAAATAGGCTTTATTTGCCAGCATAAGCCTTCTATTTATTTCCGGTTCTTCTTCATTGCTTGCGACCAGATCCATTCCTAGGTATGTGAATCTATTTACATGTTCTATATCGTCAATAAAGTGTTGTTGCACCGGTCTATTTGATCTGGGTATATTCAATAATTAATATCTTTATATTTAGTACATTTTAAATGAAACTATGTGGGACATGTCACAGCCAGCATTTTTATCTGCATCATTCTCAGCATCACTATCAAGATCATCTTTACTCAACCTTTTTTTTTATCTTTGGTATTTTTCATTTACATATGGTTTGAAATTAACGTGCCTTATATATCTGTTTCTTTTCAACGATTTTGTATTTGTGTTTCTTTCTTTTTAAGATGCCTGAAGTTCTTGGATGTTTTTGAAATTTTTTCTTCTTAATAGTATCTTCTTTTATGTTTTGTCTAACAGGCATCTGCTATAAAAATGGTAGATAAAACCAATCAGTCTTTATAAGCACCTGTATTCTGGTAGCTGTAGGCTGTATTTAGGCGAGTCAGGAGCTGTCCAAAAATAGCTTAAGTTGGTTGTAGTGAGTGGGACCTTAGATTTTTGTAAAAATATATCCGATAGATTGTTGTGTAAAATTCAGGAAAAAGGCACCTATTTTTTAATATGTTTAATAGAATGACCTAGAAAGTATGGATATTATATGGTATATACGACCAATGCTATAGACCGATAGAAAAGTTATTCAAAATATTGTGAAATAAATAAAAAAGCTGTTAAAATATCTTTTTATGAAAAATCAGAAAACTCTTTACTGAAAAATGAATTTTGAAAGCTTGTTTGCTCTTTTATATGTAAAAAATCGATGATTTTTGTAACGAAGAGTTTTCCAGTCCCCAAAGTTTGGAAAGGTTTGTAACTTTCCGGACAAAAGCACAATTATGCAAAAACTGAAATCAGGTATACCATTTTTATTTAGATCAGTCTTTGGCAGATATCTTTAAATGTTACATACAAATTTTCAGAAACTTTTTCCGGGCGAGTTTTGAGAAAAAATTTCTACGAGGAAAATTTTGTTATTGCACTATCAAATTTTGACAGGAAATTTAATTGCAAACAATTTTACTTTTAGTAGACATCAGCATATAGATATAATAGTGTTTGGTACAAAGGTCTTATAACCAAGTTCCGGAGATTAACATGTCTAGCTTAAAATAAGAAGAATATATTTACCGTTTCTGATTTTTCTACAATTGCTTCACTTAAAATATACCAAAATTATAATTATAAACAACCTTTTGGACCTATTTTTAAAAAAACCTAAGGTTCAACTTATAATAACCAACTTAATACTACTCCCGACTGGACTACTAGGCATTTTCTGGAGGTGTAGATTGATGTTCTGCCACTGACTGTAAGCTAAGCACTTACAACAAATTTTTTGATTGTTTTTTATATTTTAAGTTGTATCGTCGTATTCAGAAATAGTCCTTAATTGCGCCAAACTGAAATATATTTCAGTGCCATCAGTGTTTGTAGTTTTAAAGCCATATAAAATGCTATGTTTGCAGTACGATCGGTTTATAACGGGCGTCTTCCAGAAAAGGTGCTATGTTTGAACACTCATATCAGCTAAGAAAACAATTAAACCTACTCCTAGCCCAGTTTCTTCTGAAGCAGTTGCTTTTCTGGCGCTACCAAGTATTTTTTCTGTTGATATAAAATCATTCGAAGTCAGTAACGTTTTTTTTATTCCAATAACTTTGTTTGATTAAATTCTCTTAATATTGAATGTATTTTGAATAGCCAACGGCACTTCTTCAACTGTATTAAATGGGTAAAAGTTCGCAGTTTCGAAATCCATTTTTTCATTATTGTTCACAAATGTTTGTACAACAGAAAGTTGTTACAACGCTGCAGGCTTTTGTTGCCATTAGCATGCTGCTTTGTGCTTTCAGAGTTTTAGAGACGCTTACATCAGCTAGATGCATTTCGCGAGCATTTGGGGACAGTGAATATAAAATAATTCTGTTTTGTTCACTGTATTCACTGAGTTACATATTATGTGAGATTTATGTCTGTCAACTAAAACAAGTAGTGGTTTAGGAAGAAGCAGCTTAACTCACATATACTCAAAAACGTCCTGTTTCTTCTAAATTAAATCTGTCGGCCCATGACCCACGTATCTGGCATAATGTATGAATAGCACCTGGAAGTCGCCCGTATGGGAAAATTACTAGTGGTGGACAGTTTTCCACTGCCCATAAAAACAAATATTAGCATCTTTAACGAAGATACCTCTCGGTAAGATGGGTTTTATGAAACGACCTCGATTATCGGATTTTAATAGGAAACAGGGCCATAAATAAAAAATGTGCGGTATTTTCGGCGTACCTGGTGTTGGACTTCAAAACCGACTGCCGATGGAAAAAACTACGAAGAGCCGAGCGTGGCGAATATATTGGTTTCTCTTTTCCTTAAACTACTTCCAATAAATTTTTATATCCTTTAGGATTTAACAGCTTACCCGTTTTGGAATATTAACTGAAACCTGTCTACTCTCCATTTAACATCCGGTCTGGAGCTTGTACAATGTCTATGGTATTATTTTTTTAACATTCTCCTCTAGTTCCTGCATTGTTTGTAGAAATTTCTGAGTTTCTTCTTAGTGTATGTTTATGTTGGAGCTGTGAGAAACGATAAAAGCTGTGGTACTAGGGAAGTAAACAAAACGATACCATTGTTTTATATGCAGGTGTTTATAATGGAGCGATGCATTGAAACAATCTTGGCAGCCGAGTAAGTATAAGAGCGACGATAATTGTTTAGTATATTTTGTTTTTTCTATCTGATTTTAATATACTGTTCGATATGAATATTGACAATTTAATTATTAAAATATTTATTAGATTCCGCTCTTGTGAAAAAAAAAACTATATTAGATTTGTTTTTGACCAAGTATGGATATATCCAAGATATGGAATATTTATAAGGGTTGCAGAGAAGTTGCTTTCTTTTTTGCAGTTTCAACAATATAATATTTAACAGCATCTTAAATGCAATGTTTCTTCTTCAGAATCATTCATTAAACGAATATTTCAAATTAATTAGTTGGATGTAAAATATTGAATAAAGCCTAACCTATAAAGTAAATATCGTCGCTATTGTCGAAGCTCCACTATATGCATATTATCATAGAAACACATTTTCATGCATCATGCATATCTCAGAAACACATGCGTGGCTTTTATCGTCATTATTAGCTCCAATCTTATTAGACACACACGATGTTATCATTTTTGACCTGGATGACCAACTTCAAATGGTTTGTACTGCTAGATTTAATTATTTTCGATAACTACTTCAACAGCTGATTTTTTTACGAAGAAAATCATATTTATCTATTTAATTGTTAGTTGTATTTGGTTAACCAGTCAAAAAACTCCTTCCCTATTGCTAGTGTTAAAACCAGGCTTTTCTGCTAATTTTTTTAAAAAGACTCGGTTGTTAGTCTCCATAAAATTCTAATTTTTACGATACATCTGGAACTTTTGTTATATCTTCAAAAATGAAGTAATAATTAGATATCATTGTTTTATTAACATCTGAAAAATTAATAGACGGGACACTGGCTAGTATATTATTCTTTGTTATATATTTGCTTTACTAATATTTAAATAGTTTCTGACTGGTTACTGGCATTGACTGTCTATAGGAACACCCATAGACATAGCTAATTCGTTAATATTTTTCTTTATATTACATTAATAAATTTCAATTCTAGGTATTGAAGATTCATCGGATGTACCAGCTTCTCATGAATCTCTTTACGATGACACCTCAGAATTTGACCTGCCTTCTCCAGACGAATTTGCCCGTAGCATGGGTATGGGCAAAGGAAAACCGTTCGCTAGCAAAATTGCGAAAAAGCGCATTAACTTTCCCATTGCCGGTAGGCCAAAAGGTACAGGTAAAGTACCTCCCGGTAAAATGGGTTTTATGAAACGATCTCGATTATCGGATTTTAATAGGAAAAGGGGCCATAAATCAAAAATGTGCGGTATTTTCGGCGTACCTGGTGTTGGACTTCAAAGACCGACTGCCGATGGAAAAAGCGACGAAGAGCCGGGCGTGGAAAATAGATTGGTTTTATGTTCTGCCAAAGATAAGTATACGTTGACGCAAGATATTTGTGTCATGTGTGGAGCGCTTGGAATGGACCAAGAAGGATGTTTGATCAGTTGTGTGCAGTGCGGACAGTGTTACCATCCATACTGCATCAATGTCAAAATAACAAAAGTTATATTGGAGAAGGGATGGAGGTATGTTCATTAATATTTAAACTTATTTTGTAGTCAATTAATTAGTATAAAGGTTGGTATATTAGATTTTGGAATTAGTGCAGTCAAAATTATAACATATTAAGAAAACAGATGACAATTGTATGAACTATCTTAAGAAATTCGAATTGTGTTTTTAGCATGTTTTTGACTGTTATTAAAAATTAACCCCAAAGAAAATATAGTGAATATCAATAGTAATTTCAGAGTAATTTTGATAACGGATTGATTATTTATTTATATTTATATCCTGTTATGATTGCAGATGTTTGGACTGTACGATTTGCGAAGGTTGTGGTCAGCGAAACGACGAAGCTCGCCTGATACTCTGCGATGACTGTGACGTATCGTTTCATATCTACTGCATGGATCCACCACTCGACTACGTTCCTCACGGCAATTGGAAATGCAAATGGTGTGCGATGTGTCTCAATTGTGGGGCTACCGATCCTGGTTTTAACTGCAATTGGATGAACAGCTCTACCCAGTGTGGCCCATGCGCATCACATCTCAATTGTCCTAGTTGTAACGAGCCGTATGGTGATGGAGAACTGATTATTCAGTGCGTTCAATGTGAGAGGTAAATATTAACAATACTTATTACTATAAGTAAAAAATTAATTTTAATTTGTTATAATAGATGGCTTCATGGTTCCTGTGATTGTATAAAAAACGAAGACGATGCCGAAAAATGTGCAGAAGACGGTTACAACTGCATCCTTTGTCGGCCAAGAGATGTACCACCACCCCACCTTGTACCGCCGCCGCCCGCTCCAAAACCACCAACCCCTACGAAGAGTCCTGAAGTCGGGAAAAGTTCGAGTTTTTATTTGGACGGTGTTTACCTAAGTGAGATGGGGAACAGCTTTATTAAATCATTAGCTTTGGAACATCATGGCTCGCGAAAGAAACGGAAAAAACTTCCTACCGTGCAGGATAAAGAAGCCGGTATTATGGCTACAATTGAATCTGTTATAGCAGGCGGAAATGCTGGTGGTAAGTGCATTGTTTTTTTAGATAACTGTGATTTTGATCGTTTTGCTTTTTTTTCGTAAAACAAAAAATCTCCAAAACAGATTTTTTTAAATGAGTCTTGGTCAAATAATTTTATTTATAGGAGCGACTGCTTTAGAAGACAGTGCTAAACTAGAATTGGTCGACGTCAAAGACGAACCTCAAGAGCTATACAAAGAAGGCATGATTTGGACAAAGGAGGATGGTCCCGCACCTGAAGGTTTCACGGTGTTTACCATGGAGAGCGGAATCAGCGTCTTAAGGCGCAAGAGACAACGGAATCTACAGAAACTAGGCATAGGTGGTTTTCTAGTCAGAATGAGAGGCATTCGAACCGGTCAGGATAACGATGAAATCGATTCCTCGGTTATCCAGTCTGGCAGTGCTACACCTACGGAGCTCCTACCTCCCATGCCTGTTGATGGAGATAAACCAAAAAGAAAACCGATTAGAAGAAAACCAAAAAGCAAGCTAGCCGAAACTTTTCCGGCGTACTTACAAGAAGCCTTTTTCGGTAAAGATCTTTTAGAAACTGTTGATTGTAAAAAAGAAGTCGACAGTTGTAGTAGCGACGACGAAAAATCTGTGAAGTATAAATCCATCAATTTGTCTCAGGTGAATGATTAGATTATTCTATTCTATTTTTATTATTATTTTTTTAATTATTAAAATTTTAATCGAATCCATACAAAATTATTAAGAATACAAAAGTAAATATTTTACTGATTTATGTTTATTTGCCCTTACTATTATTATGTAAACATTATACACAGTGTTCAATATTTTGCAGCCTTGTCACTTTCATTTTATGATTTATTACATTGCAAATATTAAAATATGAATTCTTAGACAACAAATTTACTGTTTTTTGTAAAATTGATTTTTTGTTTATTAAAAGATTCGTTGAGCTTATAGAAAGAGAGGAAAAAAAAAGAGGAGTTTTATACGTTTGAATTTTGGAAATTCCATGCGCGTCTGACTCTTTTAAAATGACTACTACGGCAAGTACGTGAATCTTATTTTAACTGTTGCTTATATCTTTTCCTTTTATACCGCTCGCTCATGCTTGCTAGCTGGACATTTTCGGTTCTTCCTGAAGTCCATCGCGGTTATACATGAACCTGAAGGAATCGTTGACCATTCTGGTAAGAATGTCATGTTCCATAAGTGGGACATACTTGATTATGTTTTCTATAAAATTTTCTAAAATTTTCCTGTGTGTATTCGATTTCTTTTAAATAAATTTCTTTCTCCTCCCTATTTTTATTAGAACATAACTTAATTATGTCTTGATCCGTCACTCAGAGATCGACCTAAAAGTTTCGTAGTCGCATTTTAGGGGAATGCTGACTATTCCATTGCCCAACCTTCCTTCATCAGGCACTCTTGAGTCTGGTGACCCCGTGATATACGTATCCACAAATAATGCTAAAGGCGGATTTTTTTGATGAAAAGCTGAAAGGCTGAAAAAAAACATGCTAAAGATTTTTGGACTCTTCAGATACAAATACAAAAATAAACTTCAGCAACTGTTCAAAGAATTGCCTATCTAAGAAATCGCTAGGCTTCAGGAACTTCTATAAGTTGGTTATGTAGTGAGGATGGATGAGGATAGATTGCCAAGAAGAGCCATAAGGGAATACAATTCGGGGCAGAAGGCTAAAAGTGAGGTCCTGGAAAATATGGGAGTGTGACAGCAAAAGTGCAAAACATTTGGGCGTGAGACCTTAAAAGCGAGCGGATTTTGCTCGGCGATGGTAGAGGCAGAAATTATAGGAGAACAAGTTTAGCAATATGTTCTGTTCAACTTAAACAACACTTAAACCAAATAATATCTTCCTACATTCAACATTTGAATGATCCCTCGAATGTCTTCATCAATCTTTGGGAAGATATTCATATCACCGGCAGTTCCGTCCTCAAATTCTTTAATTAACTAACAGCACCGATATGGGGACACTACTGCATTTTTACTTTACTTTATTGCGATAGATTTTAATTTTGAATGTTTTCCAAAAATTAAATGTTGACTTATATTATACAGGGTGTTTCAAAAAAAGGTAACCCCGTCTCTAGGGTAGGTAAAAAACTAGGTTTTCTTCTTGTGAGTTTTGTTTAATTACTAACTATTTTATACCAGCATCAATTACTACTTCATAATTTTCAAATCAAAATATTCCGAAAACGGTACACAGTATCGAGTTTTACCAAGAGTACCTTTTTCGTGTAAAATTGAATGATGTTTAAGTTTACTTGAAATTTTGATTAATAATTATACTCTTAAAAAAGTTATATTGACTAATACTTAGTACGATCCGTGTAACTAGCGCCCTCTATGAGAATCAGATATAAAAACAAATTCATGGGATGTATCAGCTTCCAAAACATATTCGTATAAAATTTCATTACAATGTTGCTAGTAGTTTCGGGAAAATCGTAAAAAATGCGTTTTTTTTCTTCAACGCCCTGTATCTTGAAAACGGATGGCGTTACAAAAATTTTTTACTAAGCAAACCCCAATTATTTTTCAGTTTTTTACCTACCCTAGAGACGGGGTTACCTTTTTTTGAAACACCCTGTATAATTTATTAAAAAGCGAATTAATGAGTTTTATTAAACTTTTAGATAGTAAACAAATAAACAATATCGGAATATGAAATAGTATTATGGATTCCGTGTGTTTTAGGATGAATTGATGGCTGTAGCTGCAGTCTCGAGCAAAAGTGAAAAGCAAGCAATAGCCAGTATTAAAGACTCGCTGAAGGATATTAAATCATCTCCAATGATAAAGGAAGAAGACGACGATAATACAGAAGACTTAAAAGATGTACTTGCCTTACCTGGAGATTTACTTGATGCAGAAATAGTTAATAGTATTATGGAAGATGATGACGAGCTTACTAAAAATACAGAATCACTGGAAGGTTTAGGTATTTGTTAACAAATTTTTAATATATATGTCGTTCTTCACATTTAATATTTTTTAGATACCAACCTTCAAGATGATACTGAGTTGACTGACACATTGGGCAGCTCCGGCAACTCGAAAGAAACCAAAGATGAGTTGAGTGATATTCTAGGACCACATTTTAATCTGGAATCGATTTCTAATATCAACAGCAAGGATGTAGAAGACATATTTAAGGGTGTATTGACTGATGAATCACAGGAATCACAAGAGAGCAGCAATTTTGCCATACAAGGAAGTAATCTTTTTTCCAACAATACTCCTCAGCCAAGTTTAGCTCAGCATTCCATGATGACTCCTGCTGTTCGTCCTAAAACGTTACCCAATGTGAGCCAAGTCAATTTAAATTCACCAGTAGGATTTCCTCCACCATCACCTTACCACTCAGAATATAGCAAGTAAGTTATAAATGTTAACAAAAACTTTTTGTATACTAGTAATTTTTAATTTTTGTAGTAGTCCTCAGTTCAGTCCTGCTTTTACCGAGTCTCCTAACGCCTGGGTCGGAGTTCCCGAAACTCCTGAAATAGACAGTACCAACGTAGGAGTTCCTTCAACGTACAATCAGCGTTCCTCGGAAAAGATGAAAGCCGACGAAAGTTTGGGCAACGGTGCTACAATTTCTGCCGTTCTCTATGCTAATATGAATCATCCAGAATGGAAGAAAGATTTTCCGGTTTGGTCTGATAGGTATGTTGACATTTAAACTTACATTTTTAGAATGATACTATTATTTAATTGTTGTGAGATTAATTGGGTGAATAAACTAAACCAGGAAAGTCCTGGTAAAGTGAAGCTATAATTCGCCTATACAGTAATAAGAAGGAAGTAAAATCAGTAATGTTTTATTTAAGACTAAATATTTATTTCTCAGAATAGATACATAAAAAGTTGGTAAGAGAATATATATTGATATTTAGTTGGCCTAGACCAGAGGTCGTATTTTCGAATTCAATCGAATTTTTTCGTATATGAGTTAACTCGAATAAAAAAATTTCGTATACGAATCTAAATGTGTATTTTTGAACGTCCTTCGAAAAGTTATACCTATACTAGAAGAATTTGCACCGACAACACTGTAAATTCGAATAACCAAAACTCAAATAAAACAAATGAGAATAATTGGCAGTTTTACTTAACCTATTTTATGGTGATTTTGAGATCTAAAACAATTTGTTTGTTGTAAATTAGAAAACATGCATAAAACATTTTTTTAAACACTCATTATGCCAATTTGATAGAAAGGTTTCCACAGAATGTTATATTACAACTTAAACTAAGAGAAAACGAATATCTTTAGTATTTTACAGGATAACATCACTGGCAACGAAAAAAGAATAAAACATTAATTTAAATATTTTTCAACTTCGTAAATAAATTCAATGATTTATTGATTTATTTTGAAATAACCCTGATAAAAACAACAACAAAACACCTTGAAATACAGAAAAATAATTAAAGTTTTAATCAAACAACAACATAACCTTCAAATATGAAAATTCATACTAAATATCTTAATACTTTGATATTCTTACCTCACAAGTTCGCGAACAACAAATAATACCAATCGCATAGAATGAATGTTCATAACCAAAAATCTTTATTTACTCTTCAAACAATTAAAAAAAAACAATATTTCCAACTTTTTATGGGACAAATACACACAAAATAAAATTGTTTGGAAAAGTTTTTAAAATCCGCGCCCATTGTGACGCCAGACTTATGTAGTAGACTTAGGTAGTCCATGAACATGAAAACACCTTTTTTATTTAATAGAATCATTAATATCGTGACCCTTCCTGTGTAAGATCGGTAAATTATCCTTCTACACATTGCACTACCGAGGCGATATTTATGTATTTTTAAATCATTTTAATATATTAACATTGTTTGACAGATACAAGCAAATAATCAAGAAATGGAGGACACTAAGTCAAGAACAGAAAGCTCCATATCTTCAACATGCAAGAGATAATAGAAGCCAATTGAGAATGAAGAAGGCCCAGCAGGTAAAGTTAACTGTACAATTTTTAAAAGTGCCAATATTTAGTTACGAATTCTTGTTTGTTGTTTAGATTGTGAAAGATTCCGCGAAATTACATTAAAATATAAATACTATTCAGCTATCCGTAACCCTGTAGTATTTGTATCTGTTTTTATGATTCTAAGATTCTATTCGTTCCATATACTATATAATAAATTCATTTTAACCTTTCTTGTGATCGATTATTTATTAAAGAAACTTACATTCGTCATTGATTAAAAGATGTTTTAAGATTCAATATGCAAAGTTGTAGAAATACTTATGAACGATAGAGGAGACACTCGAATATAGAATATCTACGGTTTATTTGTATACGACATATTATTTGTTTCGTCTACGAGTGTAACGCGATCGTTCAAACGCGATGCAGCAATGTTTGTAACTGTCTTCGGCTAAGTTAGCTTCGACTAGTTGCCGCATCGCCTTCCATGCTGTCTGCTGCAGTCGTAGACGAAACATCAGGAAGGAATATTATCAAATCACGGCCTGTAAACATCAAAGACAATTTATAAATAATTTACTGGTGTTAGTTTTGTGAGCAGTTATGATATTTTTGTCCAAGTTATCAGTTTATACCAAATTTTAATTAAACTCTTTTGAGAAATTGAAATGTTTTTGACTGTATTTAACAATGTTTACACTAATCGTTGTAAACGGGATCGAACGGCTTGTCATAACTTATCATAAAATAAACATTCCAGACATGTAAAAAGTTATGTGTTGTAAAAATTGTATTACGACTTTCTGTGTTTAGAATCCTGAATGTTTTTCAAAGTTCCACCAAAATGTGTATTCTTTATTTGCAGTACAAACTTATAATATGATGCTCCTCATGATAATATTGTGTGAAACAAACATCCAACCTAGTGTAATAATTTTTCCAGAAACTAGTTAAATCAAAATAATGCTTTTTCAAAATCAAAAAAAGCAGTTGCCTGAAGAATACTTTATTTGAAATACAAAATTTTCAATTACTTTATCTTTATTTAAATTCACTTTTTAAGATGTCACTGTTACAACTGGTATCAAATATTCCGTATTCTTGTCGACTTCCTGTCGAGTGATTGTCTCAGCCAGCTTGAAGAAAGGACCAGCAGAAGAAATCATTGTTTCTGCGACACCACCCCTTTATGCCATTTTTATGTGCTACCAAATAAAACTGCTGCTTTCATTTTCACCAAAGCGAACGCTTTTTTCACCAAAGCGAACGCTAGAAGTCCTTTCACGAACTTCTGGCGAACCTTTTCGATTTTGGATAATTCTGTAGCTGTATTGGCAGGAGAGCATTATGAGTGATTTCTTTAACCTCATTTATGCATCTTCGATCCCCGATAAAACATATTGAACTGCTCATCGCTGCCTCGAATTCCAGTGCTCTGACTAGCGTTTCTCGAAAAGTGCTTGGCTAAACTCAGCATTTTTACGAGTTCTGAGTCTCTTACCATCGTCCAGTACCATACTTTCCAAACGACTTTTGTAACCGTTGTAAAAGTTAATATTACCAAAATCGGTCTGAGTTCTTTTTTCAATATTTATCTTCTCCTGTCTGGTCCTTATCTTAGAAGACAAATCAGTATTTATCTTGGACATATCTGTTGACACCAGCATCTTTCCTACTAATTTTTCCATGTTTGTTGCATAGCTTCAGGTTTTTGGTGAATTGACTCAATTTTTGCGAATAGAGCTCCCCGAAAGTTGATCGAAATTACACTTAATGTTCTTTTCTTTTCCTTAGCACTCACTATTGTTAAAGTGACACAAGTTTATGTAAAAAACTATAAAAAAACCTTCGCTAAAATTTACTAAAGTCATTGTCGTTATCAATTAGTAAACGGATTTTTAATGACACAGAAAATGCTGTAATAATGTTTTTTTCTGTATCATTTCCGATAAGTGTTAGTTTTTCGATAACAAATTCTTTGTTTGTCCACCCAACAACTTAACTGAAGTAGCTTCTGGAAAATTTGTTACACTTGATAAGTCTTTCTAAATAAAAATAAGAATGTACATACCCTCTATACAGTGCGTATCTAAGGTCCGCACTCCCCCAACTATTTTCTGAGCCATAAAAGTTAAATTAATATCTTTTTGGGTTACAGAACTATGTCATCTGCACAATGGTTTTAAGATATTTTAGTGACGTAATCAGTAAATATGGCGAATGGACGCCATTTTGTAAAATTATTCTAAAACGGATTATATTCCAAATAATACATCATTTGAGAGTCTTTTTCTACTCAGCATGTTCCTGAATTTTTGTCCGATTTTGTCGCGCAATATCAAAATGGTGGCTGTGTATTATTTAATTGCGATAGTGCGAAGTAAGTATTCCACATGATTTGGCAATCTTCAGTTTTTATAGAAAACGCTCAAATAGGTCAATATAAAAATATGCCTTATGTGGGGTTAACGGATGTGTAAAGGAGAAATATGGAGTGCAGTGGAGGCGTAACACTGGGTGTTGTATCAAAAACCTAAGCTAGATATCAGGAATTACGAACGCTTAAGAATAGACCAAGACAAACACCAACGACAAGTAACAACGGCTCGCCACATCGTTTTGTTGTCCAAGTAGCTAGAAGTGACCCAACAATTTCTGACCCGCAGCTCCACAGCCAAATTTTGGAAACTACAGTTATAAGTGTTTCGGTTGAAACGATAAGAAAAATACTTCGTGTCCAAGGACTATACAGCAGTAGACAGTTAGGGGTTCCCGAGTTATCCAGGCAGCACGAAATTGATTGCCTCAAACACTGAAAACGCCGCACAGCTAGTAGAAGCTGCTCTTGAGGAATTGAACAAACTACCACAACAAAATGTTGACAATTTGTTAGGAGCATGCCCACGCTAATTGAAGATTGCATAAGGGCTAGGGGTGGTAACACTTATTACTACTAGACTACGAAAAAAATTTAAACGGTATCCGTTTTACGTTGAAAGTTTTTATGCTATTGACTTCAAAACAAATAGTTTAAATTTTTTATTTCAAGAATTTATTGTTTTCTTTAATTTTTATGTATTGGTGATTAAATTGTTTTAAAATAAATATTCTTTGACTTCCTAGTTTGGTTTTTTAAAATTCGATTAAAATAATCAGAAATATCAGATGATTCCGTGTAAGTTTGGTTGTTGTAGCATGTGATACTTCATCATTTGAAGCTCTTGTTTCATTTAGTATGCTGCTAGAAACAAGAAGGAGTTATTCATTCGCTGAGAGTCAATTTTAGATAATTTTAACAATTTATCGATCGCCATTTTGAAACGGCGCGACAGAATCATACAAAAATCTTCTGAGTGAAACAAGGGCTTTCAAATGTATCACATGCTCTATATTGTCATTTAATAAAATATGTGGATAACGTCATAATTTATAATTTTTTTATTGACATGTGTCAATAAAAAACATTTGGAAATTACAAAATGATTAGGGGTAGTCCATACTTTTTTTAATAATAAAAAAGATTTCAAATAATCTTTCACATTCCATATATTGTCATTTAAGAAAAATGTCGATAGGGTCATATTTTTGACAGTTGTCAATAAATAAACAAATGAATTCTATTGTATTTTGGTAAACCAGGAAAATAAATAGGCTTATTTGAGTGGTTTTCGTCAAAATTATTAAAATACTATTTAGGAGTCCATACATTTTTTTAACACAGTCGCCATCGAATATCGAACATCACCATTTTGAAATGGCGCCACAGAATCGCTCAAAAATATAGAAAAATACTGTGTTATAGCTTTTAAACGAATTATTCCGTGGATCTTAGTTCAGGTACCCAAAAATTTGTTGATTCTTTTTTCGTGACTCAGAAAAAAAATTAATGGGCACTTTAAACGCACACTATACGTATCTTTTATGGATTTTGGAGTAAAATAATTGCAATATTGCTTTTTAAAACATCTGAAAAAGGCGTTTATACGATAGTTTGGAGGTAGTCACTTAGTTAAAAGTACAGCAGTGTCTCACTTTGAGTGACTACCCGACTAATACTTAGTAAATCGTCATCTGTGCGAAATTAATATTGAAAAAAAGGAAAATACCGTCAGTATTGCATCTAGTGTTAACATTTCTTTATGATTAATACTTTGAAGCATGCTCATTTTGAGCTTTACGGGCTATCGGGTTGTCACTAACAAAATTGTTATTTTTGTGTTTTTGTATCCCTTTAATTAGATTTGAAAAAACGTGTTGAAGTGTTATCCCTTTTATTCTTTTCAATATTTTTTACAACTTACATTATATATAATCCTAACACATTGTTTGCGCAAGTTAGCCCTTTTGCTTTATTATTTTGCATTTGTGTTCATTTTTTAAATTTATTCATTTTAGATGTAAAAATGAGGCATAGTTAATTATAATAACTATTATACGAGGATATTCTTAATATAATATCTGTGAATATACATTATACGGAACTCACCAACAATGATCCTTTCAAAATTTCGTTTAAATTTGATATCGATATAATGCAACACTATTGATCCCGGTTGAGTGTCATTTTTTCAGTATATTTTTTTAGAAATAATCATTTTGTGTAGTGTATGTTTTAAACAAATGGTTTCTTAATAAGTAATGTCGGTTTCACCTTTACAAACATTTGCGTATTATATCCGAATGAACGCATCTGGGGCAGTTAATTTCTATTGGATCGAAAAATAATATTTCGAATCTCTAGACTATGTTTGTTTGTTCGTCAGTCCGTCTGTCTCTCCAGTCTGAAATTGAAAAATCTGTAATAGATAGAGAAAGTAAAGACGGATTCCGATTCAGCAGTCAAAGGTACTATGGTAAAAATTGTCAAAATGGAAATACTCGCTTCCATAAAGTTAAAAAAGCGCTGCAAGCGGAAAAGAAAATATACTTAGCATTTCTTGACCTAGAAAAAGCCTTCGATAAAGTACCAAGACATAAACTATAGAAAATACTAAAAGAAAAAGGAATGGGCAACAAGTTACTAATGATACAAAAAATATACAATGAGAAAAACAATGCCTTAATTAGTAATAATTTAACATTTGATACGTTTACAATAAATGGAAGTTTAAGACAGGGAGGAGCACTTAGCCCAACACTGTTCCTAATATTTAAGGTGTAAAAAGCTGACTGTAGGGTATAGAAACCTGTAAAGAGTAGAAATCTCAGGTGTATTTGCTGGCGAAAAGTTTTACAGATAGGAGAAACAAGAGAAGCACTTAATATATAAATTCAAGGAACAAAAATAGAACAAGTTAAAACTTTTTTCATGCTTAGGAGTAATAATAGAAGAAACAGGTTCTCTAGAAGCAGAAATCAACAGCAGAGTAGAGAAAACGCTAAAGCTGTATCATCCAATGAAGATATAGGCTATATAGAGATGCAGTTTTTAAGAAGCGTTTAAGGTGTTACCAAAATGGATAGAATAAGGAACACAGATATAAGGAACCAACTGAAAATACAATTCACATTGGAGACAGAGTCAGCTGAGTTGGTGGGGTAATTTACACCAGATGAAAGAAACCATACCAGCTAGAAGAGTGTGAAAAGACACATATTGAAAAACAAAATAGGGGAAGACCAAGACAGACATGGGATGAAGTAATCGGAGAGATATTGGAGAGAAGAGGAGTGACAGGTGAAGATGCAAAGATGTGGACACGAAACTGCAAAGAATGGAAGAAATCTGTTGAGAAGTGAATTAAACCTTAGACCAGAAAGGTTTTTGATTATTATATATAATGTTTTGACAGAAACAACGCTTTAATTATCGTAATAAAATTTCGGACAAAATAAAAATCACACTCATTAAATGGTCAAAATATAATTGTTATCAAATTTAAGGAAAATATTGGTTGGATTGCTGGTGATTGTATTATTTAATATCGTTAGTAAATAAAAACAAGATAAGCAGGATATTCAGAGTTTTACTACAGTGCTTCACAAAATTAGCTGAATATCTTTTTGAGGATATATAATTGTTTTGACAACGTTTCCCAAATAAATTCAAGGAATTTTAATAGGCTCATAGTTTTATTAATAAATTTGTAATAACCTTTCTAGTGTTAGAGCATTCCTATTAGAGATGCTTGAATTTATTTGCGTGGCACCTTTCTCAAAAAAGTTAAAGCTCATCAAAGTGTTTGACTAATTTTATATAGCACTGTTTGCTTTTAGTTATACACAATGCCAAAATAATTACATTAATGACTCTTTATAGAATCCAAAGCATAGTTGGCAGATATGTTGATTAAGTGTACATCAGGAAAATAATTAAAATAGCTTACTACAACACTAAAACATGGATTTTTTAATGGCAGGTTATTAAAAACGTCAAATATAGATATAATAATAAACAATATAATTTTTTAGAAACAATTCAGTGGTTTTTCTAAATAGGTTCACTAATGTCTACATAAATATGTGGATGTTAAAATTTGTTTTATTAGCTGTCTTCTAGTTTGATAAATAATATTCATTCTAAAATCAAGACAAAAATTATTTTACTTTGTGTAATATCTATTAAAATAATTTTGTTATTTGTATGTCGGTCTTTTTAATATAGGTTAGTGATTTACTAAAATCAAGTGCGAATTTTACGAATATTTTGGAAAGGATAGTGGCCAGTCAGCTTTATATTAAAACAGAGTAAGATATAACCCAGACTATTTTGTATCATTAAAAGAGAGCTATTTTCTAGAGATATATTAATGGCCTGGATAATTAATCGACGAGATTATTAATGGCAACGACGAGGGAGAATAACAATAATGTAAATATCGAGAAAAAAAGAGGTAGCCAGAGTAAGAACGTAACAAGCATAGAACTTAAAGTCAGATTCCACTATTTGGAAAAGTGATTTATTTCAACGTTAATATTATTAAATTCTTGAATATTTGTTAGAAATAGGCCACAATATATTTATCGATCTCTATATCCAAAGACCATTTTCAAAGATATAAATGATAGTTATATTTATTTTATTTGTTTATTATTATATATTTATATAATCTTATTCATATAATCTTATATTATATATTTTCTATTTTTTTTTTCTAACTTTGAAAACGGTCTCTGGAATAGAGATCGAAACGTCAGTAAATTAAACATTGAATAAATATATTGTGGCTTATTCCTAAAAATACAGAATGTCACAAGCAAAACGCTATAGAAAAATAAATATAACTATCATTTGAAAACGGTCTCTTTATATAGATATCGAAACTTTAGTAATTTAAACATTTGAATGGAGCTTTTAATCCTGTAGATCAGTCTTCTATAAATGCTTCGCGTTTACTTTTGATATTTAAATCTTGTCAAACTTTTTCAACTGTATGCATGACCTTGGTTAATCCAGGTTTCATCCAAATAATACATTTTCCGTCCAATGTTGCGAATTTTGTGTATTTCCTCTAAATATTTTCGTCTACACACCATAATTTAATCTTTTTCTAATAAAATATTTGTTCTGTTGCGTTTTACATATCGAAAGTTCATTTCTCGCATAGTCCTGATTAATACTCTACGAGATGTCTTGGTAAGAAGTCATTGTTTTCAAGCTCTTGAAAAATTATTTGCTGTGTTGGAATTTCACTCCGAAAATGAAATTAATGAATTTTTGCGACGTATAACATTTCTTGTTTCGTCATCCAAAAGAACGTTTTTTCTACCTCTAATTTTACCTTTTTCTTGCTTTTTATTTTCCGATGTATTTTTAAGCACACGATAAATATAGCTAACGGATACTTTTGTTAAACTGCTACAAATATCTATCGCTTGGTTAACATTTGATGCCATTTTTCTGCCGACAATTCCTTCATAAACGTTTCGTATCATTACCTTCTCTTCTAACGTAAACATTTTCCGTCTCTTTTGCGGCTTTTCATGTTTGGAATCAACATCAGAATTTTGCTGTCTTCTCTTGGAACAACTCGGTTGTTAGTCCATTGTATCTCAATAATCACAGAATATATCTAAAAATTCAATATAAAACGACCGACTCCAAAACACTCGGTTTATCAACACAAACTTCAACCGCACAAAATATAATCACAAAATGCAACACATGCACTCTCGCCAGCACCGCCTATGTAAATAAGCGTTTCTTGCTTCGGCACGAGCGGTGGTGTTACCGTTGCTATGCTTTACAGTACAAGTTGCTATGTATTAGAAAAGGAATGGGAATGAAATAATAAAATATCGATTTTTATTTTATCAACTTAAATATGTATCGAAACATGTAAATAAAATTTATATCATTAGTTTTTACTATTGAAAAAATCATTTTTTTTTTGGTATTTTTATGACGGTAATAATCGCTGCGCCGAAGAATTCAGGTGTGTGTGACCATAACTGCTACTTGTGAATAAGAATATGCTACACTGTATGGTAGCTCGTGGTCAAGTAGATGAGCACAAATAAATGTACTAATTATAAATTCTGTGATTTCTTATGAGAAAACGCAAATTGAACGGGTAGTTTTTGAAAGGCGCTGTATACATTTAAATTTGAGGAATTTCGGCGCTTAAATGATGAAATCACTCTTCCAAATAGTGGAATTTTACCTTAGAGCAGTGTGCCTTCTGAAATCTACAGGAAAATACTTACATAATAGCGAGGAAAACAATATTGATAATTAAAGAACAACAAAGATTTAGGCTGATAAATAACATACGCAAGATTCATAATCAAAAGTACTAAGTGACAGAAATCAGAGCACCCAGTAGAAGATGGTTTATTTTGTTAAAATTATGTATAAATATTTAGATAGGTGTACTTATCTACCACTCTAAGGTAATGATCAAAATTTCAATTCATTTTTGTATTGATAAATGAGTTTTTCATTAATAATGTGTAGATGCTGCACGATATGGCAGTGTTTGAGAAGAATGTTGCACATTTAGGACACTCCTATTCATAACGTTCCATACATGTTCCATTGTGTATAAATGATTAGATCTTGGAGTCTTGGTAAAAGATAATTTTAGCCATCTCAAAATAGTTCATTGGATATATGTAGCGATGCACTGTCTTTTTGAAAAATCGGATTTAGTAGTTTTCTAATATATGGTATATTATGTGGTTTTACAATTTCTTGGATGTAACAGTGTGGTCGGTAAGAGAAAAGGCCAAAACTTCTAATTCGGCGATATACTCTGAGTTGCTATTGATATAGCGCTAGAGAAGTGATCTCTTAAAGCCAGAAGCATAGTCGACGATCTTGCCTTTCTGTAGACTCACCGTAGGTTTTTTTTGTGTTAGTCCTTATGGTTACCATCATTATTAGCCGTTTTCAGTTCACTACTGAACATAGGCCTCCCGTAAATAATTCCATTGCATCAGATCTTGAGCACCCTGAATCCCGTTGTGCAGGATGCGCTTGATGTCGTCTGACCATTTTGTTGGAGAACGTCCTCCATTAGGATAAGCATCGTGTCTAGGTCTCCATTCTAAAATTTTCTTGGTCCATCTCTGACTCTGGCAACATGTCCTGTCCAGTTCCATTTCAGCGTTGTAATTCTTTTAACTGCGCCTGTAACACAAGTTTTTCTCCTAACTATTTGATTTGAAACTGTGTCGCAGAGATATATTCAACATTGAACTCTCCATTGCCTGTTTCATGTGTATCTTATTGATTACTTTTCTGGTAAGGGTCAATGTTTCTGCTTCATAAGTTGTATTAACTGGAAGTACGCATTGATCATAGACCTTTCTTTTCAAGCACATGGGAATATCTGATCTAAAGACGTCCGTTAGTTTTGTTAGTCCTATTTTCCTGTTTAACTCTGTCGTTTGATTGTCTCTTCCTAATTTAATCTCGTGGCGCAGATACTACTTATAGGTATAAACTTGTTCAATTTGCGTGCCATTAGTTGAAATGTTTTTGGTCAGTACACGATTGGTCATGTATTGTGTTTTGGAAAAGTTAATTTTAAGGCCAACTCGTGTACAAGAGCTGCCTTGAAGAAGTGTTGACAGGCATGATCTACCCGGTCTGCAATAAGATTATGCCGTCAAACCTCAAGTTGTTCAAAAACTCCCCATTTATGTTGACTCTAACATATTCCCAATTATTGTTTCTCATGGTACTCTGTAATAAAACGGTGAATAGTTTAGGAAAGATGGTGTCTGTTTGCCTAATACCCTTATCCAAGTGAAAAGTGTTTGTGTCTCCATAGTACAGTCTCACTACAACTGTTGCTCTATTATATATATATATATATATATATATATATATTTCGAAGAAGACTTGTGTACCTATGATCAATAGTGCACGCTGTAAGAGCTTTCAACTTGGAGCTATGCTGGACTGAGTCAAATGCTTTCTCAAAGTCTACATACACATGGTTACCATGTGACTTGCAAATTAAAAAAAAATTGAATAAAAAAATGGAGCGTTTATACAAAATTTAACTGAAAACATAAATAATAGATTTTGCTGTCTGGTTTTTTTAGACGAGGACAAATAAATAACAAAATTAGTACAGATAGAATAATAAATAGTACACTAATTATTGTAAAGTAAATTAAAAACTAAAATAAATCTGATCGATTTAAATACCTTTTTAAAATTATTTTGAAATAATAACATATTTTGGTAGTAAATAAAAAGTGTAACATCAATGGATGTCGCCTAAAATTTATTGTTTTAATTAAATAACCGCAAACATCTAAAATGAATATATGATACTCTAGTCACAGACCTCCAAGGAGTCCACCGCATCCGCATCAACCCCCAACGTGACCAAGCCAGTCCATGCCGTCCCAGCTCTAGTGACCACCCTCCAGGCAGTATCGCAGCAGCCCGTGGGGGTGACTACAGCCCCCACGGCTCCCATTACAGAGGTGTGCACTCAATCGAGGCCAACACTAACACCAGCTTCCGTTAGCTCTGTGTCTGTGACCCCACCACCTCCGCCACCGATACCTACACCTAAGCCCGCATCCTCTCCAACCACCCTCCAACAATTTACCGTGCACGGACATTTTGCCGGGCCTGGGGACCACGTCGGCCCAGCGCCCAATGTAACTGTCAACCCCCATTACCAGCCTAATAACGAAAGCATTCCCCATCCCAGGTTAGTTCCTCCACAGAATAGTGCGTCAGATCAGCAGATCCGAGTACTGACCCCTTCAGAAATTATGCGCACACTTCCTTCCCTCTGTCAGGAAAATTATGAACCTCAGGGATTGGTGAGAATCTGTATTCGGTGTGGAATTATGTATTTTTTGAGTTATTTTCTCTATTTTGTTTTACAATGCTTCTACGAGTAGGTGTAATGGTTGATGTGCTACATAAAACTAAAAGTTCAATAAGTTCATAAATGAATTTCTAATTTGTCGGTATGGCGTACAGGAGGAGTATGTTGAAACAGTTTTTATTCAAATTGAACAAATTATAATTATACAAACAACAAAGACAAGTTTAAGAAGAACGCTCACGGTACTATAATCGTTTGTCATATGACATTTTGACATTTAGCCTCCTAAGGAATATCAACAATGCTCATGGTACTATAATCGTTTGTCATATCATATTTTGACATTTGACTTCCTAAGGCATATCAACAAAAAAAAAAAATGATGTTTAGTCATGTAGCATAGAAGTAATGTATATACAAACTTATTCATAATGGAAGAGTCTATGAGACGTAAAATATAAATGTATGTAGGAAGTCGAATTTTAGATCCAATTAAATGAGTTGAATCGGTGAGTTGAAAAAGTTACACATTCCAAAATGGCTATTTTTCAGGAACCAAAAAAAAAACTGTTTATCTGCAAAACTGAATATGTTACAGAAAATGTTTCAAGTATCTATAATACTTACGTATTAGATTTTGTAAAAAGCTGAAACAGGTCAACTTTATTCCAAAAGAAATTTTAACGATACAGGCATCTGTCATTTGCCAACCCTCACTCCCAGTTCCACAACCTCTTAATTTTAAAGTGGGGGAATATACGGTATCACTTATGTAGACAGATATTTCGGTGGTGTTTTCAGGCATTTATGATTTGTCTTTCCTTATTGACATCCTTTGTGTAAAAAAGTATCAATTGATTTTTAGCATTGAACCTCTTAAAAATTAAAACGTAACGCCTATGTTTCGCTAATATGTCAAATTTGTTCAACCTCACCAAAAACTAAATTAAAACGAATTTTTCAACAACTGTAGTAAATTGACTAAACTTACTAAATTATATTTATATTTTTGCAAAATTCGTTTATATGTAGTTATTTGATGTGATGGAAAAAATTGGCATATTAACTAAACATAGACGTTGCGTTTGACTTTTAAGAGGTGTAAACTTTTCAATACAATTTTTTTTCAAAAATTAAGTTTGTTGTAAACAAAAATTATGGATGTCTGAGTAATCCATCGAAATGTCTGTCTTTATTTAAATTAAGTGGTCGTGGGAGTGGAAGGAAGGGTTTTAACAAATATCCCTATTGTTGTAATGAATATAAAAACCGACCTGTTTCAATAAATGTAATGAGTCTTGTCAAATATTAAAGTGGACTATTTTAAACCGCCTTCTACGTGTAATTTAATTACATAGGTAAAACGTCACAACGTTCAGAATATTACAGGAATTAGCTTTTACATAACAGAATTTGCCCATAAGTTAGCACATATACAGTAAATCATCTGGTGATACTTGTTATTAAGTATTCATCTGTTCTTATAAAAATATGCTTGGGCAAAGTGAATCCATAGTTGGTCATAGAAGACAAGAAAATAATGAAGATATTTGAGTGCAATTTTCGTGTATCTTTTTCTTCATGATTTTGTCAGCAAAATAGGAGGGACAATTTTACAAAAGAATTAAAGCAAACTTACTAGCATCATCTGTTATACCTACTCTTTAGGATGACATTCTATGCATTCATTTTTAAAAAATTAATTTTGACATTTTACTCTAAATGTATTATATGCTCATAATTTTAATTTTTATTCAATTCGGGCTGTTTTTTTTTGTGTGAGCATGTATTTTTAAATTTATTTGTTCCTTTAGTACAATTAAGCACTCGCTGCCGGTATATTTTTGATATATTTTTTTATATTTATCCATTCCCTGTATTCCTCGTCCAATATCCGAATATCAGATATCAGAGCTATTCTGCATATGTAATATTAACCTCAATTTGTTTATTTGTTGGAAATGGAATAACTGTATGGTTCATTTAAATTAATAAGTATATTTTCCTATAATGATTATAAATATACTAGGGGTGTGTATTTTGGGAATTATGTTGTCCGTTTATTCAGTTTTGTTTGATATTTATTGATAGATACCAAGATTTTTTAATTCCGTACAAAGCAATTTTTAAATATTTATAAAACCGAATACGACGTTTGGTTTCTGTTACTGTGACTGTGACTGAAGTCACCTTCTACTACTTAAGTAGAAGTTCTACAATTCTACTCTAAGTTTGTACCAACATACACAATGTGGGGCAAATGTATTGACTGCTAAAATTGTTTTAAAAGTGGCTAACAGGATAGGAAGAAGTTTGTTACGAAGTAGTAACGAAGGATATGGTCGATCTTCATTTGGTGGTATTTGCCTTGTTGCCAGGTCTTCCGTTTTTTCGATAATGTAGAGAATTTTAATGTTGTAGGTATTATTATTGTATAAAATTTGAGAAAAATTGATCATTTAGGTTTACTTCAATGAAAGCGTAAAAAAATATTTTATTGGCTTTTATTACAAGCCATACGTTAAGTTTTTGTGGATTGTGGGTATCTTATTTACCCACCACCATACCCATATAACTCCTTAAAGAAAATATGCAACACGTACATATTTCACAATTAACAAAAATTAAAACATTCAACAGTCGCATTAAGAGTATTTTTCTTTATTGCGCAGAGACTTGGAAACATGAAGAGGCGACCACAAAAAGATTGCAAACATTTGTTAATAGATAGAATTACTATTCTATGGTCTCAGGTCAGAGACACATCATCTATATACACATAATACACAATACATAAATGCACAACACATAAACTCACAACAAATCTGAATTTGATATCGAACCCTGAAGTAAAACATCAACCCCAGAATTTTCAACGCAAAACGTGGCTATCTGCAAACAAGATCGAGGCTGGGTGAGCCGATTGTCAAATTTGGTCAAAAAGCGCCAACTATATGCAACAACAGATGTAATAACCTACGTCTGATTTTTTAAAATTTTCTTATTAAACTATAATTCCCACTTTCTGACTTGCTCGTTTAATTAAAGTCATATTGCTACTGAGAAGACTGGTCGTCAACTTAATACTTTTTTTTTTGTTATTTCGAGGAGGTGCTTTTTTCTCGCCAAATTGTATCAAGCTAATTTTACGTGGCTTTTTGTTAGTCGATAGAATGGGTTCCGTATTAGGAACTGTTAGTTGGTTCTTTTTTACTTTCCTATTTCGTATAATACCTTTATGACTTACACTTACATCAAGGTTACTTTGTTGTTTGTTGCCAGTTTCTTGAGACATTGTTGCAGTCTACGCATATCACTAGTGGCGCACCTGGGCCCAAATGTATATAGCTTGTGTTTGTCACTTAAACATAGTTCGGTCGTTTCCAAGGGATTTTAAGAACTTGAAATTCGGTTACTTATTTTCACTAAAGCCTTTTTATCTATTTTGGATTCATCCGCCTCCCATTTTGGTTTAACTACATTAGTTGTTCGATGATTTTATATAATCAGAGTCATCATCATCAATTAGCCTATTGATTATTCAATCTACCAAAGGCAGCCCATATGAGACCTATCCTTCTTTGTATTTCAGTTGTCTGATTATCTCTTCCTAAGCGAATCTCATGCCCTAGATATTTGTAAGCTATTACTTGGTCGATGCTATGGCTCTCAATCAGAATTGTTTGTTGTGCCAAAGTTGAATTTAACTACCGCGTTATCGAGATGGTAACCCCCAGAAACTATAACAATTATATTACATGGAGTACCTTAAAGTTACCAACCAGATTACGAGGATTTATTTTTAAGGTCGCAATGTGCGCTATATTTAAAACAATGTCCTATTTTATTTTACCGCTTTATTGACAATTGGAGGTTTTTAATAATTTGATAATTGTGCATCAATTCTCATCCCCTCCTAAATATAATAATATATCACTGCATAAAGAGAATCTTTAGATAACTATTTAAATGCAAATAGTAACTTTAACTGTCAAATACAGAAGCAATGATCAATAGAAATTAAATGAATTAAAAAATCTTAGTATCTTTTGTAGTGTTATAAGGTCCTGAGAGTACACCCTGTGTTAAATAACACCAAAAGGCAAATATATTTATGCATTTAGAATATCGTAGTTAGTACCCGTGTTAAACAAAATTCTAATAATACAAAACTAATCAACGGAAATTGTGACTGTTTTGTCCTATTTCTTACGCTTACCAATGTATTTCTCCTCCAGCATGTTTTCTTTTTTTTATTTAATTGTATATACGTTAACGTGGTGTTCAGTATAATAATTGTGGGCTTTGTAGCTGTTTGCTGTAAAAAATTGCATCATACTATATTTACATTAAAACTTCTCGAAGTTTTAAAAACACGGTGTTATAGGACCAAGAAAAGATGGCACTGCAACAGAAATCTGCCAGGGAAGCCGAACAAGAAAGGCAATGGAAACAGCTTCAAGCTATGAGACAGCAGCAGACGCAGCAACAACAGAATATTATACACGAACAACGTGTTCAGGGTAAGTTAAAACTATACGAGGTTTGATTTTGGTGCATCATCCCCGACCCATTTTTAAAACAAAACAATTATTTATTTTTAAGTCGCATTGTAAACTGTTATGTATAGATTCTTGCTAGAAAATTACAAAATTGAATTTTTTGAACCGTTACAGTAGATGTCCGAATCTCAGTATCAAAATGGAGTGTGTCGAGCAACAAGCGGTGATGAAATGAGATTTATCTAACGCAAATTTATAAAGATGTGACGTTTTGAAATTTGATTTGAGATTTGAAAATTCATATGACGCCTTGAAAACGTGGTATGTGTTTAAATATGAAATTGGTAAAATGTACTTATAGTCGTTTATGCGGTAGTTCATGACCAGATCAGACCACCGTGAATGTGGATCCTTCACAAGAAAATGTTCATGTTCAAAAAAGGTTCATGACTTCATACGAAAAGATAGACGTGTGTCTATTAGACAAATAATTGAAGTATTGTCTCTCGATATCATGTGGTATATAATATACTTACTGCTGAATTGAACATGAAAAAATTATCTGCAAGATAAGTACCGCGACTGTTAACAGATTTATACCAGCAAACTAAAAAAAAAAACATTTGTAGTTGTCTTTTAATGCTGTATAGACAAGACGTTTTTCTTGCAAGATTAGTGATAATGGAAGATGGATCGTAGATATATCACTACGATGTAGGGACCAAAATACAGAGTAAGGAGTGGACGGATCAAGGTTCACCACTGCCGAAAAAATTCAAGATGCAATCTTCAGCAGTAAGTAATTTCCTAAAAAAGGGAGCTACAATTACATGTTGTTCTGTCTTTGCTTATTAGGTCTGCCGTAAATTTTGGCGAATGTTCTGTAATGAACTGTTTCGCCTGTCTTTATCCTGGTGAATTCCTCTACCATTCCAGAGATTTGTGAGCTACCCACTTCCTTGTAGCCGTTCTTGGTTCCGGTCCAATGAATGGCATTGATGAGCCTTTTTCATTGCCCTTATGACCCTCGTGCCCCGGTACCCAGGCTACCATAACCTTGCTACGGTCTCCTAGTTTATTTAGGGCAGACACACAATCCCATACTAGCTTAGAATTGACCTCTACAGAATTGAGTGCCTTAAGCGCTGCCTGACTATCTGTGAAGATGGCAACTGAACAGAACGTTCTTTCCTGTCTTTCTATTTCTTCCACGCAGTGATGGATTGCCGTTATTTCCGCCTGGAAAACTGTCACATCCTTAGAGACTTACCGGGAAAGGTATCCCTTGATTTGTCCCTACTATGTCGGCTCCCACACACTCCGATGTTTTTGAGCCATCCGTGTACCAGGTAGCAGCAGCTTGTATGGGTACACCTTTATTCCAGTTTTCCCTACCTGGTATCTTAATTGTGAACTTATTGTTAAAGCTATATCTTGTAGCTGTTGCATCGATAGGTTGCCCCATCACAATATCGGCTTTTAGCTCCTCGATTAGCTTTCTGTTGTCAGCACCATGCACGTCGCTGACTATGGATTAATCTGTGCATCACTGATCTGGCTTCGCCCTGTATAAAGATATGAAGTGGTACAACGATGCAGTAGGAGTTGTTTTTATGGCCCCCGTAATACACAGGCATGCTAGTCTTTGTGTATTATCTAGCAGCCTTATTGCTCCCACTTGCTGCGTCTTTGACGCAGAGCATTGACTATCAGTCTCTTTTGTTTACACCAGTCGTCAACTCTATTTAGGGCGGCTTGTATTCTCTCAAACACCACCTGAGCAAACCTGCCCCTGACAACGATTGCTATATCGTCAGCATATCCTAGACAATAAAAGCCTTCTGTGGACAGATTTCTGAGGAGATCATCCACCAAGGTTGCCCGAAGTAGAGGAGACAGAACTGCCCCTTGTGGACAGCCTCTACATACTTTTGGTTTGATGGTTGCTTTACTCAGAGGTGGACATTACTCTCCTATTCTCCAGGGATGCCCTTATCCATCTGCATATTACCGCAGCTGGTAGTAACATTATTAAATGCCCCTTCTATATCTAAAAAAGCGGCCATTGCTATCTCTTTGTCTTCCATTGACTTTGAGATAAGCCTATTTAGATCATCCTACGCAGAGTCCGTAGATTTACCAGGTTGGTATGTATATTGACGATTGCTTAGATGATTATCTTTTAGCACTTCGTCTCTGATGTACCTATCAAGAAGCCTTTCCAGCGTTTTTAATAGAAAAGAAGATTGGCTTATCGAGTTTTCAATAAGTTACAAAATGTCGCAAGAGAATTGTTCGAGCAACAACTACAATAATTCTTTAAGCAGGGTATACATCGTTTGGTGAAACAATCGGATATGTAGTGGTAATTATTTGTAGATACATTTACCAATATTTTTTTCTGGGCCAAAGATGGGTCTCAATTGAATAAGCCTCATATTTACAAGCTAATGATAATATAATTAATATTTCCCAACCCCTAAATTGACAATTCAATATTTGATATTTCCTAATATTTATGCAAAGATCCAGTGGACCAACTGATCTACCATATTATAATAAGGAATTAAGATTTTACAGAATAAGAGACAAAGCATATTATGGTCGCATTTAATTATTACATTATTCAAATTTATTTTTATTCATAGCCATCGCGAGAGTCCAGCGACAAATATCCGTGGATCCAGCTCAACAGTTTTTGTCGGAACAACAAAGTCCCTTGCAACCAAGTACGCCTCAGGAGCTTAGTCCGTCTGCTACACCAACACCAAGCCCAAGACAGTTCATAGGAATGAAATCCCCGACCTTTCCTCTTCCTTCACCAGTGGCTCAGACAGCAATTAGACCTCCTACACCCTCTCATTCTCCACATGATGTAAGTCAGGCAAGCACCCCTGACGGTAATGATCACTTTATTCAATCACCTTCTACTCCTAAACCTAATTTTCCTACTAGATTACCTACAGATCAATTTATCCACCAACCTGCAACTCCTAGGCCCCAGTTTGGAATACAACGGCCGCCTTTACAGGTAAGTTGCTTGTTTACCGAAACATGTTTATGCAATTTATATTATTATTGTACAACTATTTTCAGAACTTTGGTAATACGATGAGGACAGATCAGCAGGATATTAATATCAACCGGCAGTTACGAGATCTTCTCCAGCGACAACAGGTGAAAAAATTGGATGAACTGTTACCAGGTAAAGTTCAACAACAAAGAGTGTGGCCTCCAATTGAACAACAAGAAAATGAGGCCTCAGCAACTACTGGTATATTTTAAATATTTTTTTCTGTGAGATTATTCTAATTCAACAATTACTTTCTAGGTACTTCGGCAGTTGTGGCTACAACAGCAGATACCACTTTCAGGCAACCATTACCGCCCAGCATTGTGCGACCTAGAGTGGCTCTCTCTTTAGCTGGTCGAGCAGGTCCTGGTACTATTAGGGTTGGCCAGTTAGATGCCCGAATGCAAGGCTTGGATCCTAGAATGAGATTAATTTTGCAACAGCAAGTTGGCGTAAGTATCTTCCTCCTCAGTCCTAATACTTTATAGTGATGTGGTGACACCATCAAATTTTTATAATTTTTTTACAATTGTCTTCCATCCCTTTCTGTCCTGGACTAGTTGTTCGGCTTCGTGTAAACCTCGGTTAATCAGTATTTTTTTGACCCATCTTGGAGGCTTGGAGATATTTCCCTAGGTATTTTTCCTTCAACTCTACCCTCAATTATCATTTTTTCATCGTACCTATTCTGGCAATGTGTCCAAAATACTGCAAATATTTCTGTCTAATACTGATACATTTGTTCGGTGTTTAACTCAGGATATTCTTAACATTCTTCAGTATACCTACATCTCAAACATCTCTATCTATTCTATTTTTGGCGTAAGTATACTCTTATCTCAATTCTTGTAACTATAAACAATAGGATGTTTTGGCTCTCTTGTTTTTATATTTACACGGGGAATCTTGAACTTTATTTAATGATCTTCCACTCCTATAAACCTAGTTTTATATAAACCTAGTTTTCATACTTTTTTGTTAGTTGAAAACATATTTTTCGAACTAGATTACATCATTACTATTTATTTATTATAATGAACCGAAATAATGTTAAATATCAAATCGTTGGACAGTCGGCAAAGGCGTTTGTTACATTTAAGAATCCTCTCTCGATATTTAGCTCGATCTAGCGGTTTATTAATTAATTTATTTGTGATAATCTAAATCAGTTTCAATAATTTAAACTATACTTAATTTATAGCAACAACGATTATCTACGGGAATTCAGCATCAATTCGTACGGTTTACCTCGACACCAGCTCGCCCCGCGACCTTGGATCAATATGAACAACTACTCCACAGACCCACTGCTACTCAGATCCGAGCACCTGATCAGCAAAACGCACCTCGAATGACTTTAAATCAAGCTAGCGTCATTCAAAGACCGCAAATGGTACAACCTACTCAAAGTACTCCTGCAACTAGTGCTGCTGATAGTAATCCCAGTGAAGAAGGTATTCCCGATAATGTTACTGCTGAACTGGAAAAGCTTGAACAGGAAACAGGTATACTCTTCTTTAACGAATATTTATTTATATTAAAAATATTGTGAATATCATTTATTAAAAGTTAAAATTTTTGGTCTGTTATAATAACGCGGCATTATGTATTTCTGTTTTGTGTTAGGTACTATGGTAGAGTTACAAGGTGTCAGTGAGATCCTCGGAGGGCTGGGAGATGACGACGATGAACTTTTAGCTGAAATGGGTGCCGATTTCAATATCCTAGAGTATGCCGATCCTGAGCTGGAAGCTTTAACAGGCGGCAAAACAAATATATTAGATCTGGAACTCGAGGAAGAACCAGTGAAGAAAGAGAAAATAGTATCCAGTGCAGAAAACCAACCGACTAATCAAACAGTAAACGCTATTTCGAGCCCTGTGAAACCTAAACATGAAGAACCAGTTGAAACGCCTGCTCCAAAACCAGAGCCCGCTTCTCTACCGCCGCCGCCTCCTCCTTTGGCATTGCCACAACAACAGCCTGCGCCTGTCCAACATACACCACCTGTCGCTATTCAACAACCAACTCCACATCCTCCGCAAGTACAACCAACAATGCACTTGACGCCCCAACAGATTCATCAACAGATGGTACATCAGGTAATTTAATTAATGGACTTAAAATGTGCAGTGTTGAATTGTTTGTTTTTTCAGGTTCAACAGGCAGCAGCTCAAGGCAGACCCATGCCACCGGGGTCAAAGATGCAAACGCCTGATGGATTTATTGGTATTGTAATGCCTAATAATAGCGTGCAACTACAGATACCTCAAAACTATCAACAAAGGCTATTACTCTTACAACAATGTAAGTAATGTAAAAAAAATATGAATCATGTGTGATCACATTCGTTATGAATATTTCCCATCATTAGTAGTACTACAGTCCTTAGACGGCATCGACGTTCAAAAATGTCCTGCGAAATACTGTTCTATTCTGCACTTGGGTTGTGTCCCCATATTGCTTGTCAATCAGCTCGTCACTCAGCGTCTTACATTACCTAGTCTATCCACCTGAGGTTTGGTTTAGCTCCTTCCTGGTACCCGCCGGTTGAGCGTTTGTGATTCTTTTGATCATATTTGATTCTAGTGCCCGGGCTACCTAAATGCCCAGGCTATTTCAGATGCATTTGTTTAATTGTAGTAAAAATGTCTTCTCAGCCTAACTTGTGCTTATATACTTCTGTAGTTCTTGCCATGATGTCCATAAGCGTCTGCTATAGTCTGGATTGATTTATTAAATATACTCATTGACATTAGAAGTGTTACACCCAGAAGGAATAATTTCTTGAACTTAATTTTTTGGCAACATGGTACATATAGATCAAAAATGAAACGATAACGTTGTCAAAGAATTTTTATTAACAAGTAATCAAAAAAATGAGATGATCGATGTCTGCTTGTGGCACCTCGTTCCAAGCAACTTGAACTTCATGTATTAACTGTGTCAGAGTCTGTGGAGGATGGTGCATAGTGGACAGTCTCCTTCCCATCATATCCCATACATGTTCGATAGGATTTAAATCTGGAGCACGGGGCGGCCACGGCAAAACATTAACGCCAGCTTCTTGGAGAAAGTCCATAGTTTGACAAGTAATATGGGGACGCGCGTTGTCTTGCTGAAAAAGGACGTCTCGACGGCCGTCGAGATAAGGCAGTAAAGTGGTTTGTAAGATGTCATCAACATAACGCGCAGCTGTCATATTGCCTCGAATAAACACAATGGTGATCGGCTACCATAGCCCCCCATTCTGCCACCCAATGCTGCCGTTCTCTGCACCAATTCAAATGTTGATGACAGTAGTCCGCAGTCAAAGGAAGCACTAGTCGTGGGCGGAATGAAACCAGTTCAAAGGCTCGAATGCGACGGTATAGTTTACTCATACTAACAGGTCTACCTACTACTCCAAACGATTGGTCGGCAATTTGACGCGTAGTAGCAAAACGGTCTCGAAGTGCCAGTAATCTAAAGCGCCTATCTTGACGCTCTGTGGTACTCCTTGGTTGACCAGTTGTCTTCTTCGTGTTCCTCTACCTTTGTTTGTCCACACACGACAGAGGCGCATAACCGTCATTGCCGTACAATTAACACGACGGAAAATTTAGCGATACGACAAACCCATATCTATATAAGCAGTAATTCTATCCCTGTCAAAATCGCTAACATGGACTAAAGAAGCATTAACACTATTATAATTTGTGCTACAGTTGCTGTTTTTAGATCAACTGTCAGGTCATGCGTTCAAAGAGCAAAAGATTTCCATTTATTTTGCATATGGTCCATGTTTCGGATCCGTATCTAAGTATTAATTAGTAAAATAAGAGTTTTGTAAATTGTTATTTTTGTTTTATTAACAAAGTAAGATTTGTGCGCTAGTAGTGTTTTCCATTTAATTTCTTCTGTTATAGAGTTCTCATTTGTCACAAGGAAGCTTATACAGATTTGGAATTTTTTAACGGAACAGAATTTTTAATACAATAACTGACATTCCCTGATTTGCAATTAGCTAGCGTAAATTTCAATACAACAACGTCGCGATGTTTTATAATTAATTCATTTGTTCGACTGAACTCCCTCTTCAGTCGATATCCTACCACCGCACCGCACCTGACCAAACGCAAACGATCATCGTATGGTTAAATCTAGCCGCCAGTGTAAAAACGGAATCCAGGTAGAATGCACGACAATTTGCCAAAAACGTACAATTTTACGTAGGTATGGAATTAAAAATATTATTTAACTAAAAAATTGTTATGTTTTATTGCCAAAATGGCTGAAAAAAGTAGATTTCTAAAAATAAAAATAAAAAGGAATTGTTCATCAACCTCAAATCTGTTGTATATTTAGATACTCTCATATCCCTGAGCATTTCCGGTATAATGCTCCTACAAAGATGAAT
Source organism: Diabrotica undecimpunctata (assembly GCF_040954645.1). Classification (NCBI taxonomy): domain Eukaryota; kingdom Metazoa; phylum Arthropoda; class Insecta; order Coleoptera; family Chrysomelidae; genus Diabrotica; species Diabrotica undecimpunctata. Next base: position 23,472,962 of record NC_092806.1, on the reverse strand, counting down.
TATTTTGTCTCTCAATTCCGCTAAATTTCGGGCTCTTTTAAAAACATGTCGATAAACACTTGCTTTCAAATATCCCCTAAGAAAAAAATCATTTGGGGATAAGTCTAGTGATCTGGGAGGCCACTTGATCGTACCACGAGAAGAAATTAATTTATTTCCAAAAATGGTTTCTAAATAATTTTGAACTGTTCGTGTATTGTGAGCGGGGCAGTCGTCTTGCTGAAACCAAATATCGTCAAAGTTGACAGGAAGTTATTGAACTGCCAGAATAATTTGATTTTGTAACAATTTTAAATATTTATTGCCGTTAAATTTCCATCAAAAAATGGTCCGCCGATATAGTCCCCCAAAATACCTGTCCAAACATTAAGTTTTTGGGGATATTGTGTTCGTACTAGAATACTCAAGTGTTTATTATGCCAGAGACCAATATCGTACGACAAAAGGATTGTTTCCGATGTAACGAAAATGTCTATTTATCAGTAAACAAAACGTTTTTTTTTAATATTCATTTTTATTTTGTTTATCCATCAGTTCACAAAATTCCATTCGTTTGAAATTGTTCTCGGCTAATAACTCTTGAGTAGTTGAAACTTTAAAACAACGGTAACCGTTTCGTTTCAAAATATTCCTGACTGTCCTATCATTCATGTCAACTTCTTCAGCAATAGTTTTGCGTGAACAAGGATCACTAGTTTGAGCAACACTACAAACCTCAATTTTCTTATTTTGCCGAACTTCGTTGATGATTTTCTCTCGTGGTAGAGATCCGTACATTTTCGAAATTTTTTTTATACAACCAAACGATTCAAATTCTTTAATAATTCGACTTATAGTTGATTGTGTCGGTGTTGGCTTATCTTCATAGGTACAAGTAAATAAATTTATAATGTCACGGTTCGAGTTGCCCCCAAAATAACATTTTAAAATTTGTACTTTTTCTTCGTTTGTATACATGGTTAGAAACACTACTTTTATTTTAGGTTATGGCATTATAATGAGAAGCAAAGGTATTTGATTTTCTCCGCCAGTGATGTTCCTTGGGACTGTTGCCAAATCGGTAGATACCTTCTGCAAAAATCGGTAGATTTTGATATATACACCCTTTTAAATTATAAACAATGTTTGGAATAATAAGTGTATTAAAGTATAAATTAACCAATTCAAATAATACCTAATGAACACAAACAAAAATTGTTGTTAATAAAACATTATTATCTGCACAAAAATATAGAATTTCGAATATTCCAAACGGAGCAGAAAAAGTCGGTAGACGGATGACGAAACAACACTGTCGGCGTACGCGTACCAAATACACTGGTTCAAATCGCGAAAGAGCAGCAATCCAGTGGAACAAACATATTAATTATAAAACTTCGCGACGTTGTATTGAAATTTATATTGGTTAATTGCAAATCAGCGAATCTCAGTAATTGTATTAAAAATCCTATGTTCCTATAAACAATTTCCAAATGTGTATACGTGATTTTGAGTACTACTTTAAAGTTAGAATCGTAGACGGGTAAATTATAACACAATATATCTGGCTCCGCTGTTGGTTGTTGATTAATGCCATCACTTTCGTTTTCTCCTCGTTTATTTGCAGAAACATATTTTTTGAGATGGTCTAAAAAATAGTTCACATACTTAACCTATACAATTAAGTGCCTGTAATTTAAGATTTCGTAAAATGGTTCTCTGTTTTCTTAATTTTTCGTCTCTTTCCGCTTTCTACAAAATACGCCAATGCCTATCGTAGTGTGTTCCAAAGGTTTGTAAACCTTCGCCACGTATTTGCACTTTGAAGATAACTTATAGCCCTGACCATTCTAGTTTGCCGGGGACGTTAAATTATCATATACATGTTTATTTCAGTTCAAAATCAGAAACTTCAAATGCGCGTAGGCACTACAACTCCACGAGTAGCGGTGGTGGCACAGAGTCAGCTACCAGTCGGTTTGGCGACTGGCCCCAGAATGGTTGCGGCACCACCGCCCCCACCACCTCCGCCGTACCCAGGTCCACCGCCGCCGTATCCAGGAAACGCGGCTCAACATCAACAGGTAAATATTTGCTATGTACTAGTTTGTATTTCAGCATGAGGTGTTTTGGTTTTTCTTTGTTTATATTATGATGTTTAGTATTAATTTATCATTTTGCATCGACTTTTATAACAAAATTTAACAATTAACATCTGATCAGAAGTAATATCAAGAATATTCAGAGTTTATTAAGCATACAAAATATTTAGACGTTTTTAATCTAGATTCTCATTTAACAATTAGTGATATACTCTGAAGCTTTTATTTATTTAAAAGTTGTAAATTTTTAACTTTATACAAATACTCATGTACCACTCAAATAATATGGTATTAGAATATAGGGTTCCGCAGATTAGAAATATGAAAGATCTTTTCTGTATACCCTTTTTTTCCTGGTTCATTCTTATCCCACGAGGAACTAGAGAATTGTCACTTCCAACTATGAGATCCGTATGCCCCGAATTAGCGACTAAAGAATCAAAGGCTTTGCCATCAGGAAAAGGTCACACGGCTCCCGGATGTGCGGATTAGACCATAGCAGTATGTCTCTAGCACATCAGAAGACACGGCTTAGCTAAGTCCCCGATTATTTGTCTGTGGCATGACTGGATAAACGCAGACCTAAAGACTTAATATCTGTAATATGCCAATACTGGACTCTGACAGATGACATGTCAGGAAATTTCGTCCTCACCATATGACACTTTGGAGGTTAGGTACCGTCTAAGTCTGCAATGGCCAGTGAGCATGCAGATCAATAGGAACATTTGAGATGCTAGATTCTTGGAGGGCCTCACAACGTGGACCCCTCTTCGATATCCTAACTACTGGACCAGGAGTCCAAAAGCCCCTTATCATAGAAAAAAAAGTTGTAAAAAGTACTTTTCAAAATATTTCACACTATTACCTGAGTGAGGATCTTAGAGGAACGATATCGATAAGGATCTAGTACTACTAATGAAGAAATGTACTTGTATTTCCAAGATGTCGATATTATGTTGTTTTAAATTTCGTTCATTTTATTAAAAAAATTGAATGTTTTAATATTTAATATTGGAAAACATTTTAACTTAACATCGGTTTTACTTACTTTTATTAATATTTAATTGAATAAATTGTTGGATTATTGAATATGTTATAATATAAAATTATTGAATAAATGAGATAATTATCTGAAATCTGGAAATTTATGTGTACATTAGGATCAGCTCATACAAAAAGTTGCTTTTATTCTTAAATATCACATGCAGTAATAAAAATTATAAATAATTGACGTAAGCTAATTAATCTATTTTAAACGAATTAATGAATTTGCATATTCTTTAGACTAAAATCACTTCTAATGACACTGATAGATAGATATGATTACAGCCTAATACACTGCGACCTTTCAGATCTATTGTGCTTCTCTTTATCATTAAAGCTCCTGATCTAGTCCTGCCTGCTTGATGAGATTGCACAGCCTTGAGAGTCGTTTCTCACCTCAATTCTAATATTTCACCTCACAAGTTCTAGATACCACAGTCTCTTTTCAGTGACCTAAGACGTGTTCATAACACTCAAGCGCTTTTAGAACCTAGTATCCAGTCAGAAGTCCGAATATTATCCTAATAACATTTCGGTTCTGGCTTAGTAGGTCTGCTGTAAATTTCGTTGAATGTCCCTTGATAAACTCTACATCTTCCCTCTGTTTTGGTGCATTTCTGGAGATTTATTTTGCACTCATGGGTGTTTTTTTCTGCGTTCAAAATTCCTAAAGTTTTCGGGCCAATTAGGGAAACGCTTGCTCCTCTGATTAGTTCATCAGCCTTCTCGTTGCTCTATGCACTGGTACCCAGGCTTCTGTCAACTTATTTCGGTTTCCAACACGAGTGAGGACATGTAAACAATTGCACAAAAGTTTTTAGTTATCCTGTATGAAACTAATGTTCTTCGGGGCTGCTTGAGTGGCAGAGTAGATCACAATTATATTATTCTCTAGCTGCCGTTGTATTATATTCATATGGTAACTTTGTACAGCGGTTCTTCCGCCTAAAATACTTTCGCCCATGTTCTGAAACTTAATCAGACTTCTGTCTTGAGTTTCGTTCGTTTCCCAACCTCGAATCTCGGAACCATTTAATCCACTGGCATTCCTAAAACGGCATCTGCTTCTATTTCCCGATGAAAGTGTGCTTCGCATGTCTGTTGGTCCCCCTCATTCTACACTTGGTCCCTCTTTGCATATATCGGTGCAAAGGTGATAAGTTTCGGTAGAACATTCAGCGCGTCAATTAGAGCAGATTTCATGGCTCTCGTGACACTCAAGCATGCAAGTCTTTGACTGCTGTGTTTTGTTCTATTTAACCACTGAACCTAGGTCATTAACATCCTTATTACCCTTTTGTATATCCTGTTAAGACAGAAGTCATTTATTATTGTAAATGAAAACTTTCTTCATAATTTAATTTCTGACTTAATCAGGCATAAATTTTATCTGTCGTCACAGTAAACTTCTAGATGGTGGTCTTTCCATATTTACCTGTTCTTAGTTGAGCGTTCTATTCATTAAGTTGTAATTAATTCATTCATAAATTCAATATTGTATAGTTCATAACACAATGAAATTAATACTTTGATGAAAAGAAGAAGGGCCGATGGAAAGATGTTAATATAAACATAATGATCATCTGCATTTGGTAATCAATATGCCCAATTTTGTGTTACGAAAAAGAATTTTGTTGTTATCAACTTATTGTAGATCATTCCATCCCCATATCGTAATATTTTCGTTGAAATTTTGTCGAAAACAAATCTATTCTTCAGCTGTATATAATTGATCATATCGTGTGATCAGCTGCAAAATGGCATGAGAATGCTTAGAGAAATTAAATGAACTAACACCTAGACCTAAACACCTTAAATTAGAATCAGATGGAATGAAGGCATTCATGAACAAATATATTGCAGAAGATCCAAACATTGGAAATATTGTCAAGGAAGGAGACAATTGAAAAAGTTCTAGGAAAATATAATCATAGAAGATTTAAAAATAGCATTAGTTTAAACAAAAAAAGGTTAAGTATTGTAACAGTAATATTTAGAGGCCATGGTCGACTAAGAACGGCCTGCTAATTTTGAAGTTGCAAATAATTGTGGTAATCAACACGTAGATTAAGGTTGTTTTTTATTTCCCATTAAAGTAGTTAATATAAAAATGCCACAACTGGATAATTTCAGAACCAAACTAAACTTTGTTAAAGTAAATTTTGTTCAGATTGCAGATTTCCACAAACACAAGATACCTTTAATATCTGTTAAGCTCCACAAGGAAATGAAATTCCTGTAGTTAGCTGTATACTATGAATCATAAAAACTTTTATTTAAAAAGTACTTTATAAAAAGTATATATTATAAAAATGCCCTTTCGGGTTACATCACAGAATGATTTAGGATTAATAAGTCCATCATCAGTGCAGTTACCAGGTATATATTAGTGAAATCATTAAATATATGTGTAAAACCCTTTCAATGGTGATAATTTTGTTAATTAATACATATTTGTCCAGGGCAGATGCTATCGAGGACCCATAGAGACACCTTCTCTTGGTTTAGCAATCCCTGGGAGTCTTGCGTTACCATGAAGTAAATCTGTTTAAAACTAAATCATTTAAATTTATCGACAAATATGTAATAACAAAGGTAAGATCATTTAAAGGGTTTTTACCAACATATTTAGTGACTTCCCCCATGTATATCTGGTAACTGCACTGATGATTGACTTATTAGTCCGAAAACGTTCTGTGATGTAACTCGAAAGGGCATTTTTAGAATGTAGATGCCTTTTATGAAGGCTTTTTTATCTTTAAACAGTTATAATTAAAAAGATACCGAGTATAACAAACAGGTTAATCCTAAATTAAAGCACATATTTTGGAGTCAAAAAGCTCGATTAAACCAAACTAATTTCAATACAAATGTGGACACAAAAAAGGAAGGAAAATGGCTACTTGAGTTTCTTATGGTAAGAGCATCATACATTACAGTTAAATTACAGTTCACGAGATATCGGAAAACATTAATTTTCATTTTGTAACTTCAAACTACTGTAACTTTTTTTACATATTTGTACTAAGGTTCAATCCAACCATTTTCGACCCCAGTATACACGGTTTAATCTATGGGCTATATTTTTGTTATACCCAATATACCACTAAAAGAACATGCTTTGATTGAAATGTTTCAATTATAATTTTCTATTGAAATGATATTATGACTTTAGTTGTTTTCCTTAGATGTATAACATGCTACATGAGCTGACATCAGAGTCAATTAAAGTGATTTTAATCTATAGAGTTAGATTAGTTACACTTTACCTACTTATACATTTCGTTTTGCCATTGACCAAGGAACTTGGTATTATTTGCTGTTTGAATATTTAAAAACAATAATTAAAACTATTAAAAATTATTAACAAAGTTTTAAATGTTCCTATATTTTATTTATAAACGGATGATAAATGCTTAATTGTCAAGAAATTCTACGATATTCTTTTTGTGTTAATTAAATCATGCGGAAAGATGTCATAATAGTCACTGGTTGAATAATATTGAGTTGGTTTTCTAAATACGCAACTTTTTCTACTTTATAAAACAGGATTTTGACTAACGTGGTTAAGGTGTATTATACATAATATTAATTGCATGTGTGTGGTAGACGGGATTGAGAATGGGGCCTGGTCTTCTCCCAATGGGACATTTTCATCCCAGTACACTGCAGGGTTTTCCCATGCATCCACACTTGCAGCGGAGACCTCTTCTCCTTGAGGTGAGATCTGTATACACGTACACTCATTTTTCCCTTAATTCTTTCCTAGCACACCCTCATTCCTGTCTGCTTTCACTTAACACTACTTACTAGACAACTTTCTTTTCTAACTGTATTATCTTATAACGAATGTCTCATAGAAATGTCACAATATATTTTAAGAATAAAAAAAACATTCCTTCTTCCTAGGAAACTATGGATAAAGTATTGCACATTTGACAGTATAAATATTTATCAACCGAATGAGACATCAGCTCAGTAGGTCATTGGACTTGACTCACTACGTTGTGAATAATTTAGTGGGTGCTTCGTCGAGTAACACTTCGGTCAGAAATAGTTCAAACTTAATAGTATAAAATCCCAAGTGGATCTAGGACTTTGAATTCGCGAAATAATCTAGTCGGTCGATGGATGAGTAGTAAAACCTACGCGCTAGAAAACAAACAACAAATTCAAAATGAACATGTTCCAGAAGAGATATCACACGTTTTTAAAACGAATTGGGAATATGAGACTTGATTTATCATTATGTCATAAAAATGCCGTGTCAAAATATGCCGTTCAAAAGTAATTTACCGGCACCATCGCCTCGTCATTCATGGTTTATCAAAGACAGATGCAGTGCTTTCTTTAAACTTATCTTGTAACATTAGTTAATTCATTCAGTGTACTTCTATTGACGTTTCTAAGAGACATTCAGAATTGTCCATTTCAGAAAATTTGATTGAAACAAATACACTCCAAGTAAAGACTTGGCAGTACGTGCTTGATAAAAAAATATTACCCAAATTGCTTGCAAGACCAGAAAAAAATTTATAATGGAGTCATTAGACTATATAGTAGATCAAAATTAAATACATATTTCGGATTGGATCTCCTTTCAATAATAACAGTGTCTATTATCAGTTATTTTTCATTACTATCATGAATCAAGCTGTGCTTTTACTACTTATTTTCTTTGTAAGCTATAATCGGTTCATATTGTTCGAATCCCTTTTGGATCCGTTGATAAGCTTAAGATCCCATGCATTTGTTTATATTTAGCTTTAATAATACTGATAAACTAATTACTATTTAACTGGGAATAAGCCACAATTAAAGGTTAAAATACGTTTATTGACGTTTCAATTTCCACTTCGGAAATCGTTCTCAAAATACAAACATTAGTAAATTAAACAAATTTTGTTTAATTTACTAATGTTTGTATTTTGAGAACGATTTCCGAAGTGGAAATTGAAACGTCAATAAACGTATTTTAACCTTTAATTGTGGCTTATTCCCAGTTAAATAGTAATTAATTTAAAATGCCACAAGAAAATAGCTTCAGAACAATATTAAGAAATACTGATAAACGTTGTAATAACCAAGGTTAATGTTACGATAACTAAGTGGTCCAACAAGAAAACTCAAATTTTTCATAATTTTCTGTCTTTGAAATCGCCTGGGGGTAGGTACATTATCCTAAGGAAAGACCGGTTCTTCTGTATTAAATAAAGCTGTTTTTCTGATATTTGATCGCTGGGTTATTGCTACAAATTGGCATAATACTAGCTATCTATTGTTTTCTCTCTTTTTAAGTAGTAGATGAAGATAAACTCATGGGAATTCATAATCAGTTACCATGAGTTCGCTTGCTGATGGAACTGTGCAAAAACGTAGATCTTAACAGTCAATTTGTTGTATTAATAACTATATCTTCTCAACTAAGTATTTATGTTTGGCATTTTAAAAAAATTTCATCTTCATTTTTGCTTTCACTATTCATTCATTTATTCTGGCTTTACAACCCTGCTTGGGACCTAGCCTCCTCAAGAATTTCTCTCCAGTCGTAGCGTTCACTATTCGATTACTAAATTTCGATAGTATCTCAATCTTCGTTGCCAATTTTTCCAAGATATTTGTATATCTGTACTCTTTTCAAGACTTGTACAGTTCACATATTTTCTTTTAGTTTGGTTTCTGTTTTTTGAGATTATCATACATTTTGACTTTTTGTTATTCACCAATATTCTTTATTTCCACTAGTGTTTTTAACTCTAGTCATAATCTTATTCAGCATATTTTATGTTGTTTGTATGTTCTCCATTTACTTTAATGTCATTGGTTACCTCATATAACGTTTCTTGAAAGTTTTTTCTGAATATATGTTAAACAATGTAGCTTACAATATCCTCCCTTGGGTTACCTCTCCCAAAAATGTCAAAACGTTTTCTGATAGTCAATAAAGCCTAGATGAATGCCGTTGTTCACCTTTCGGCAACTGAATTACAAAATCCGAACTGTAGCGATCTATTAGTTTCTCGAATAGTCCATATATATTGTTTGATGAATTATTTGTAGAAAAAGTTTCAGTAAAACAGTCATTAGACTAATTGTTCAAAACTCGATTACACTTACTAATGCAGATTTGATGCATTCATCGTCAAAAAACTTTATAAATTCGGCATGTACATTGTCTGGTCCTTAATTAATCGTACTGCCTTCTCAACTCTATTAATTGTTATTGGAAGAATGGTCTTATTTGCAAAAAGTTGGTGGTTGCTAGGATCTATTGTGTAAAAAGCTGTTCTATTTACCTCTTCCATAGGTCAATGAGGAAAGCTTTTGGCGTATACCACTGCGGCCTTTTCTGATCTATTATGGTCCTTTAATCCTAGATTACTCTCTAGCCAGACCCTTGTTAAAATGTCTAATAGCGTCGAAACTGAACCCTCCATGTAGCTCTATGCAGGTGGCTTTTCTTTACCTAATATAGAGAACCGCACATTTGCCAGACTGTCGCACTGAAACAGAAAATGGAAGAAACAGAAGAGCACACAAAATATGCTCTTCTGTTTCTTCCATTCTTCAGACCTACTGTGGCTTTGACTGATTTCCTGTCTTTGCTTATTAGGTCTGCTGTAAATTTTGGCGAATGTTCTATAATGAACTGTTTCGGCTGTCTTTGTCCTGCTGAATTTCTCCACTATTTCAGAGATTTGTGTGCTACCCACTTTCTGTAGCTGTTCTTGTTGGAGGTAGTTGATTTTCTACACGGTATGAGTTATGCATACGTAAAGTACAAATTTACGCTTCGACTGTACAAATTTTAATAACTTTGGACGAGCCGACGCACAGATATTTTCAACGTCATATCTGCTTAGAAAATCCATAAGCTCTGCTGCCTTTGCAACGCCGCAGAAGGGTTCCTGTCCAATGAATGGTACTAATGAGCTTTGTTTGGCCTTTTTATTTCCCTTATGACCTTCGTGCCCTAGTACCCAGGCTACCGTAACCTTGCTACGGTCTCCTAGTTTATTTAGGGCACCCACACAATCCCATACTAGCCTAGAATTGATACTTCTTTCACATGTTTATCTATTTCGTTTTGTCTGTAACATTTCAACTTTTATCAGGCAGTTTGCTCACATATTTAGTCTTACGGATACGGTCGCTAGTTTTGCTTTTTATGCATATTAAATGTTTCGTATTTTTGTTGAAAAAGTTTAATATTCTCGCATTGCACTTTTAAGGCATTGGGATGTCTTTGTTTACCTGTTTTTATATTGAGGATATGCCAATTTATTGTCGTTTGCTCTTAACTTATGCTCTCAAAACTTCCCATTGTTTCTAAAATCATACAATTATCAGAAGTAAACTATAAGAAATAAACTAAACCAGAATGGTAAATAATATTCGTCCAAACTTGCGCCATTTCGTGTGTTGAGGCCACATAGATATCGAACTATCAGCATTTGTGGAGTTGCATGTGTATTAAGTATCGTACAGTATTATCATATATATGGGACATTTTGATATGGGTATATAAATAATTAAATCTTGGGACATCCCAAACTCTATCGCCGTCGAGACAAATAGTCTTAGGTACCGAAAGAAAAAATATTCTATCACATAGATTAGATACTTATGCTGATGATTGACACATAATACATCAAATTTGATCATTGTTGACAGGATATCCAATACGTACCTGCTATCCGAAGTACAACCTTATTTTCTCTTAGACTATTTCTTTCGCTTTCTGACCTATAAGAGCACATCTTATCTAAACAACACATTAGAAATTCCTCATTCTCAAACCTTTTGGTAATTATTTTTGTGGAGCTTGTAACAATTGCATGCTTTTTGTACATACTCATTTTAAAATTTGACTAATTGTTATATTTTTACTGATTTATGGATTTTAATTAAGGTATTGTGGTCTACTTAAAAAAGAATATGATCAAATAATAATCATTTATACATTTTATATTGGACATTTTACGTTTTTATAAAAATCAAAATTATTATTTGATTACTGGATTACTGCGTTAATGATTTATTATTAAAACATTGATTTTCCGAATAAGATGAAACCTTTAAATTAGTGTATGTTTATATCATTTAAAAAGACGGAAAACGTCACTTTCTCACTTTTACTTTGCTAATTTTATTTTAATAGATTATGACCTCTTTAAGAAATATTTGCAGAAAGCTTGAGATAATGCGTGACATGCTGACTTCATGTTTATCCACCACACGTTACCATGTGACATCAAGGATGATCTGGAATTTTATCTGGATGGGTTTAAATTGTTTTCATAATATGCTTCAAATATTTTTTCGAATAGTATTCAGATAGATTTTTTATTTATGTCTTGGAGATCTTTCCAGACTTATCTTTTTCCGAACATTTATATTTTCATTATTAGTATTTTGTTATTAAACATTTGTAGAAGGTTGGCGACTTGTGTAGGATTCTCAGATGTTTGGTTGTACTCTTCTTATCTAGTAAATCCTCGGCTAGAGCAGAATCCCAAATGAAATGCTAAATTATAGAGAATCTAATACAGCAACTGACACAATTACTTCAGTAAATCTTCTACCAACATAGAATCTCAAATTAATGGCGAATTAGCATCACCATACTCATGTTTAAAAAGAGATATAAGCAGCTTCCCTCGAATTATAGAAGCTTGCTTACTAAGCAAAACATTGAACCTTTCGACAAAGATTATAACAAACAAGATTAATGGCCTTAAATCCCTAGTCGACGACCAAGGATTCCGATCAAGCAGATCTTGCACAATGGCCGCCGTTTTTAAGATAGTATGAGACGGTATTTGTCAAAGACAAATAACAGAAAAATCAATAGAATACAACAAGCCTGCCTACGTATATTTCATTGATCTTGTGAAGACATTAGATCGTGTCCAAATAAAAGAAGAGAAGCACAGCAACAACGAGATTAACAAAAATGGCAGGCTGTCTAAACAATGCAATATGGCGTAATAATAACATTGGCATTGAGGCTAAATTAAAAATATACAAAGCTGCTATGACATACCCCGCAGAGACTAGACAAGGTACAACCAAAGATTGTTTGAAATAACAAAAATGGAGGTACTTCGTTGCATAGTGGAAAGACTCTTCTAGGTGAAAACACAGGAATTCATGTAAGGTAGACGATATTAACGGCTGCGTTTAACAGGAAAAAGAGTGGAAAGAACATTAATGAAAGAATGGAAGAAAGAAGAATGGTGAGAATTGCTCGAGATAAATTGGAAACAGGTAGAGCGACAATCTATATACGAGATCTGTCCCAAAAGTATGCGATCTTCGTTCATAACTTCACGCCAAAACAATCCGGCAAAATTGCGGTGTATGGGCGTTACCAGTAACTCTTCAGTTGTATACCTACCACAGTCATCAACTGAACATGTCTAGTTCATATTAGCATGTTTTTGTTTACGGTATAGATAAATGTTATAAAGGTGATAAAAGGACCCTCGTTTTGGTAGACCTTCTAGCACAACAATACGAGAAAATATGGAATGTGCGAGACTTGCGGTGGAAGAAAATCGTTGTTTGACTTTTTGTTAACTAGGAAACGATCTTAAGAGTTCTGAAAACTTGTTTCAAGAATTCTAACCGAGAATGAGGGAATGGTTTGCATGTGTGCTAATTCATTATATATTGCACGCGGATTAGCAGAAAACGATTTGCTTATAAGTCGCTTCTAGCTTAGAAATGGTCGCTAATAATGAAAATATTCTTAAAAAGATCTTCACCGTTAAAAAATCGTGCTTACAGTTTTTCTGCGGAAACAAAAGAGCAGTCTGCAATTGAAGCTGCCATCCAAGCACTTATGTTGATTTTCTCTAAGAATTGGCTTAGATTGGCCAATCAACAGAGTTTTACGTTCTAAAAAGAAGAAAACGGCACCATTTTTATCCAAACGGCAACTAATTTCATCATCACGTTAATACGCCAACACAATCAGCAGTTTTTGACAAAATTCAATTTTACACAATCCCGAATCTGCGTAAAAAATTGTACGGAAAGACATAAAAAACAAATTTTTCTGTCATTTTAAATCGCAATATAGCTAATAGATGGCCCCATACCATGATTAAAAAGGAAGCTAAGATTAACAAAATAAATTTCAGTATCGATAGATTGTCATAACGACGAGTAACTAGTATTTTTCGGCTCCAAATAATAAAGATGAAGCAACAATGTAACATACATAAGTATGTTATATCCTTGCGATGAAGTTTTAAGATATCAGATGGGAAGATATGTCAATGAGGAGGATTGGAGAATCTCTTAATTTTTCATACAAAAACGTCATCCAGCTGTAGTTAATTTAGCTGTTCAGCTGGTGAATGGACAACGACTTTTTTTCACGAGAGAAAACGCAACGCAACGCTGTGAGCTGAACGACCACCAACGACAACGTTGAAAAGTTACCTTTTCTTTCCTAAAATTCAATTTTACACAACCCCGCTAATCTGCGTACAGTCTCAACATAGTACCCTGAGACATTTTTGTATTTGTTGAACTGTGTTGATTTGCTAACGAATGACGGGACTCACCGCGCCGACCGAAGATCGTCAATTGTGTCCCTTTAAACGGCACGTGAACTGGCAAGATTGGAGCGACGATCGGCACTTCACGCGCTGTTGGTTCCGGGATTAACTGCTATCACATGCTTCATCTGTATAAATAAAAATAAATCGCCGAAATATCTGTATGCGCATAACAACTTCAGAACGACTGCATCAAATTAGATAATTCTTTTTTTGTTGTGTTTGTTATTATGAGGACAAGGTTTGCATAGAAGATAATTTTCAAAAAATTGTACGGACAGACGTAAAAAACAGTTTTTTCCGTCATTTTAAAGCACAATATAGCTAATACATGGCGCCATACTATGATTACCAAAGGAAGCTAAGATTAACAAAATAAATGTCACTATTGATGGATGGACATAACGACTAGTAACGAGAATTTGGTATTGCGGCTCCAAATAATAAAGATGAAATAAGGATGTAAAATGCATGAATATGTTATATCGTTGCGATGAAGTTTTAATGTATCAGATGGGAAGATATGTTAATGCAGAGGATTGGAGAATCTCTTCGTTTTCCATACACAAACAACATCCTTCTATACTAATTTAGCTGCTCACCTAGTGAATGGACAACGACTTTTTTTCACGAGAGGAAACGCAACGCAGTCAGCTGAACGATCACCAACGACAAGGTTGAAAATTTAGCTTTTTAGAATTTAGACTTGACTTGACAAAAAGAATAAAATAGAATAAAATGGAATAAAACGAAATAAAAGCAAATAAAATAAAACAAAATTAAGTATAATAAAATTAAATCTTAAATTTGACAAATATTAACAGGCCCGCAGTATACTAATTCAATAGTTTGGTCTGTTATTTGATCTTTTATTTTATTTTTTTTATTTTAGTATATTATCAACACAGTTTTTTATGTAGCTTGATATATATTGCAAATAAAATTTATGACGCACCATTAATATTTGACTGTAAATACATGGTATTCATTTCCTTTGTAATTTTATGAAAGAGAACAACAGTTACAAAGAGAATAGCAGTTCAACACTGAACCATTTGCCGAAATAGTTCGTACAAATTGTCTACAATTGAATCAACAAAAAATGATTACGTGATAAATGATACTTTGATAGAAGTATCAACAAAAAATGATACTTTGATAGAAGCTGTAAACATTGGATCTGGTGGAATTTACTTCCTTGATGCTCTTTTATTGTTATTGGCAAGGATCAGATCGTAGTAGCCCTAGAGTTGGCTTCATCTGGAATATCTGCAACTTTATTAGAAGGCGGACGAACTGCCCTTTTCCCCTTGAAATTACCATTAAACATACAAATCAATGAAACAACAGGCGAAGATTTTACAGGTATGCGAAATAATCGTTCGTGGCGAATGTGCATTGGCCCACAAGAGATAATTACACGCACTGGAGAGAACGTTGAAAAATATTCGTGACAATCAACATTTTTGGTGGAGCCTTGATTATATTGTCAGACTGTTCCTTATTTAAAAATTATTATAAACTAAACGCATGGCTAACATCATTCAATTTGTTGCGGCACGTAAAGGCGAGTGTTTTTGCAACAAGATTTGTACAAGGAAATGGTAAAGTCGCTATTGACACATCGACCAGGTTTATTTCATTACCCAAAGATTCCTATTACTTAACAGACTCGAAAGAACAGCATATTGAACTTTGGCACATTATTTAATTCTAAGGCGGTATGAAGTTCGCCGGGGCAACTAGTTTAGTATATTTTAGTATTTGAATTTTTAAGCTACAACCTCAAAGATTTCAAGTTTTTATATATTTTTCCCTGGAACCTATTATTATATATGTAGTCAAGTTACTTTTTTTACGTCAACAGTTTTATTATCACTGTGCATTTGGATTAAATTAGGAATAAAAAAATATATGAAAAGAATATTACAAAAATAAAAGAGAAATTGATTACCAATAGGATTTCGCTGATTTAAAAACATTATTCGTGATCTAATAAAATTTTAAACATTACTAAGATTTGTGACCAAAATCTTGGTCTTAGATGAGAATATGAAATTTTTCCTCTCCAGTGAGAATTCTAAAACAAATTTCCTAAGATATTCTAAGATAAATTTCAAAATTATGAAAATGGGATGTCTGTAATATAAGTAGTCCGTGTTGAAATTAGTTACAGTAAAAAAAGTAATTGTTGGGGAGACGGTACCCGATATTTCTTTTAACAGCGTGAGATGAGATAGAACTGACAAATAATCCACATATAAGGTGTCTTCCCTTTTGATAAAATTGACGAGGTCTACAAACCTAATATTTGGCCCAAAGAAGCTGCAGTTAGGAGATTTAAATAAAAAAAAACAATAAAATTTTTCCAAAGCTAAACATAAAAAATACTACCTAATTGAGAACCTACAAACTTCGTAAAGAGCTATAAAGCTATCAAAGAATAGGGAAGCAACCGGTCCAGATGAAATTCCAAGCGAAATAATCAAACTGCTCGACGATAAAGGCAAACATTCTCTTCTAAGTCTGTTTAGTAAAATATACGAAACAGAATATACCAACAGACTGGCTACTGTTAACATTTGTAATGATACCGAAAAAAAAAAAAAAAAAAAAAAAAAAAAAAAAAAAAAAAAAAAAAAAAAAAAAAAAACAATAAATAAATGCCAAACAGTATGGCGATCATCGCACTATCAGTCTGATGAGTCATGTACTGAAAATTTTCCTAAGAATACTGCACTCGAGAATTTACAACAAAATAGAAGTACAACTAAATGAAACACAATTTGGTTTCAGAAACAACCTCGGAACCAGAAAAGCACTCTTCAGTTTGCAGGTCATTGTTCAACGATGTAGGGATATAGAACAATCAGTATATATGTGTTTTATTATTTACTTCGAAAAGGCCTTTGACCGAGTAAACCATGACAAACTTATAGGTGTCTTGCAACAGGTGGGAATTGATGACCGAGACCTCCGTATTATCAAAAATTTGTATTGGCATCAATGTGCAAACATACGAGCTGGACACAACACGACGGAAGCAGTGGAAATACGACGTGGAGTTAGGCAAGGATGTATTCTATCACCTCTACTTTTTAATATCTATTTTCAAAGAAGCCTTAGTTGAAGATACATGCATTAAAATTAACGGAATTAATGTCAACAATCTCAGATATGCAGACGACACTGTACTTATTGCCTCCAATGAAGAAGATCTGCAACGACTTATAAACAGGGTAACCGAAGCATGTAATGAATATGGGCTAAAACTTAATACTTCTAAGACAAAACTTATGGTTGTCAGCAAAACGGAGTTACAACCAACGAACATCAGAGCGTATGGAATAGAGTTAGAAAGAGTCCACAATATTACCTACTTGGGTGCAAACGTTAACGATAACTGGGATATAAATAAAGAAATAAGAATACGCATTGAAAAAGCCAGAGCCGCCTTCTATAAATTAAAGAAAATTCTAATTAATAGAGATATTACGTTAAACCTTAAAGTCAGATTAATACGCTGCTACATATTCTCCACATTGCTGTATGGTGTGGAGAGCTGGATCCTTACAGAGACATTAATGAAAAAATTAGAGGGCTTTGACATGTGGATTTATCGACGAGAATTGCGGATAAGTTGGGTTGATCGAATAAGAAATGAAATAGTTTTACATCGAATGAAAAAGAGCACAAAAATAACAAAAACGATAAAAATTCGAAAGTTACAATATTTCGGTCATGTAATGAGACATCCAGAGAGGTATAACCTTCTACACCTTATAATACAGGGTAAGATCGCCGGAAGGAGAGGCAAAGGCCGACGAAGAACATCCTGGCTCCGAAATCTCCGGGAATGGCATCAAGAGACCACCGCTTATTTATTTAGAGCCGCCGTAAACAAAGTTATTATTGCCAATATGATCGCCAACGTTCGATAATCGGACAGGGTACTGAAAGAAGAAGAAACTTCGTAAAATGTACCTAACAAAAAATAAAAATTAGGAGAGCAGATTAATGAATTAAGGGCTCAAATATTCCACCTCCTTGTGTTAAACAGTAACCAAATCTGTCATACAGATTTCTCCTCATATTTGGAGTAGGGCTGGTGTAATACTTGCAGAAAAATGAAGTATTTTTGCCCTTAATTCGACTAGGTTTGTGACCCTTTCAAACTGATGCCTATAAATGTTTTCTTCGAGAAAACCCTAAAAAAAGAAATCGTGAGGCGCTAAGTCACAGGATCTAGCAGGAAATTGAATTGTACCACGTGTACTTATCAGTCGATCAGGAAAAGTTTGATTGAGGAAGTCAATAGTTGCTCTAGAGTTGTGATCCCATCTTGTTGGAAATAAACCTCCTGAAAATCAACGGGAAGGCGTCGAACTGCCGGAATGATCTCATTCTCTAAAAGTTGTAAATATTTGGGCCCGTTTAGGTTTCCATCGATAAAAAACGGACCGATAATATGGTCGCCGTTTTTTATGTAATGAAAATGAAGATTCGTCAGAAAATAAAATATTTTTTAAATAAAATATTTTTTAAAAAGTGTACATTTTCATTCTGCTTATCTAATATAAATCCACAAAACTCCATCCGCCTAAAGTTATCTTCCGGAAACAGTTCTTGTGTTGGTTGTATCTTAAAACAGTGATACCCATTCCTTTTGAAAACTCGCTGGACAGTTCGAACATTCACGTTAACTTCCCTAGCAATTTGTACTCTATTGCAGGGTTCACTAGCTTCCACAAAAGCACAAATATCAATATCCCTGTTTTGATGCTCCTCATCGACAATGGTATTTTTAACTGTTGGTGAGGGTCTATTTTTGAAGGCAACAATAAATAAATCAATTACTTCGCGTATCGAATGTCCCTGAAAGTACCATATTACAAGTTGCACATTTTCTTGGACAGTATACAACGTAATAGGCATTTTATTAATTATTTGTTTATTCTTTCAGAACTTCGTTTGAAATTTTTAATGTCAATGTGATAATTACGACAATTCGTACCTACTGTGAAATGAATATAGAGGTGGAAACGTGTAACATGTCACAGCGACTGCCATTGTGTGGTATGGTCAATAAAACAATGTCGTGATCTGTATAGTTACTTAAGGATTGGACAAATTATAATGCAATTATCAGTTCGAATTGTTTTTAATTCCCTTTGTCCGATTCTTCTCGATCGACGATGATAAAATAAAATGTTGAAGTCATGGAGTAAAATATAGTTTTATTGACAGCTACTGAATTATTACGCTACAGTTGTTGTTGAGGTAAACATTTATAATAGACTGCGTCCCAAACTAGTCCCGAAACTATATTTATAATCTCACTAAAATGTAACTAGCGGACCAACTCGACAAAAATCCTAAAAATAAACTGTATCGACGCCAATTTTGTTAAATTGAAAATCGATACAGAAGTTTTTTAGGATTTTCAGGAAGATTTACATTAGGAAACGGACACAATATGATTGTTAGACTCCGCCCCTCTTAAATAAAAAACGGAAGTAAAACCGGAAGTAACTTTTTTTTTGCATATTTTAGATTGTAAAATGCCACGTTTAAGAAAAAGAAGTCGATATTTAGTGATTTTCTTATTCTTATGGATTGATTGTGATTGTATTGAACTAACTTTGATTGACTTTAAGTTTTGAACTTAAATGAATTAATAAATATTTTGTACTTGAAATTCGAAGTTGGTTTTTTTGTTTGCAATTTGGTTAGTTTAGGTTAGGTTAGGTTAGGCTGGGATATCTTACCGGAAGTAAATACTTCCGGTTTCATAATTCTGAATTCAATCAGTAAGTATAAGAAAAAAGTAGACGCGGGCATATTTTAAAAATACATTGAAAATTAGGACTTTAAATTTTGAAGAATGAAACCTGTAAAATTCCTATACTTTACTATAGGAAAAATTCATTTTATGGCCGCCATTTTTAAACCGGTTCGAATTTTTTAAATTTTAAACCTTAGGGGGAATCTACTCAACAATCTGTTTAATTATTCGAAAAAATTATTCTCCTATCTATCACCGTTTAGGAGGAGTATTGTGCACAAGAAAAGGGCTTAGCCTTTTAGTATATAAGATTTGAACCGAAGAAATGATTGCAGGCATTTCCTCAATAATATTAGGCAATAGTGTGCAGGAAGTTGAACAAACTGTAATTAAGCTACTAATCGATATGTTTCACAATTATACAGGGTGAATCTATACAAATTCAGGAAATTAAGATTAATGTGAGATTACAAATTAATGGACTAATTTGTGATTGGACAATGATAAAGTAAAATGTTTAGTTATTTTTATTGTAATAAAACTAGAACCACATTTCCGTAAATCCAAAAATCAGTAAATATATAAAAGTCTCTTAAAAGTTTCCAACCTAACATTTTTACCAATAAAGGAACAACCCCTTTTGCTGGAGGACCTGCTCGAACAAGAGAAACGGGAACAAGAGAAGTTGCAGAATCAACCTTCTAGTCAAGAAGTGTCTTCATCAACTGGAAACGAAAGTGAATCAGCGTTGCTCAGCGACCACGATTTCGAGAGACTAAAGGCAGACGTATTCAATACCGGGCCTGTCACCAGTTTACCGTCAACAAATAATCAAGGTATGTATAAAACAATATTAATTGATATAGTATTAATTTTCTGGCGCTTATACTTTACGAATCATTTGTGCATGTTCTAATGATTTTGCTTTCTGTCTATTTTAACATTTTTACTTACACACTAGTGCCTGATTAGTTACATATACATACTGTTTTCTATTCTATCATCATTATCATCACCATCATCATCTTCATCATTGGGAATTACAGACCTCTTAGTTTTCTACGCCATTTTCTTCGTTTTTTTCTTCCGACCTGAGTCTTCCACCTGGAAGAACTTGTGATCCTTCCGGTATGCCTTATGAGATTTATCTATATTAACTTTGACCTGTCATATGTATTTCCCTCTAGTTGCGTAGTGGATCTTCCCGTGATGCTCATTGTCATCACTATCAGTAAGTTCATTTGAATCGTTTTAACCGCAATTTCGAATTTAGGCAAAAATTATTCACTATTCGCTCCGTGCGTGACCATGGTAGGGGTACCTTGAAACGATGCCAGCGTGCGTAGCGGCGAAATATGACAAAATTGAACACTATCTTTTTACGCATAAATTTTATCAAAAATGTGTGCAAATACATGTTGCGTATTTAATTAATAATAGCAAAATTAGTAAGTGTAGTTTTTATAGGTTCCCAAAGATTACATATAAATTAGAGATAAGAAAAAGATGGATCCGTGCTATTAATATGAAAAAGGAAATATCACATAACCTCATTTTTATGCAATTGAAATAGGAAATATTTAAATAATTTACCTTAAATGATATTTTATAAGGCTTCAAGCTAACTGCAGAGTGCCTGATGACTTTAGCTTTTATATCATAACTTTTACTATTACTGTTTTTAATTATCTGCTCTTTCACGTGAAAAACTTGATTTGCCAGTACTAGATTTTTCCCTTTCTTTTCCGTTTGGGTTTAAAAAGATATATTATGATGAATTTTGAGAAACCCAGTTTTTAATACTACATTTATTTTGTACATAAACTGAAAAAATATAATTAAAATGTTAATTATTAATAATTGTCAATTTCGCCTGTATTTAACAATGTCAAACATATGTCATATGTTTAACCTGAAAATTGGTAGGTCCAAAACTGTCAGATGAAGGCGGTAGGTGTCGCGTCAGTCACGCACGGAGCGAATACTAAATTTCAATAAGCGATGCAGGGCGTGTAAACAACGATAAAATTGTATTTTAATTGTTGAAGGTGTTCAAAATTTATCTACTCGTTCCGATAGTAATAGTATATTAAGATCACTTTATCAATTTTTCTCTTTACGCCATTATTAGTTTTAATGCATAGTATATAAATTACTGTAATCACTGAATACATAATTAGTGAAAAAATAATTATATTAATTAAAATAATGAATAATTTAAACGATTATGCAAGTAAGGATTGTCCGATAATAATCAAAAACTAAACGAAATAACCATCTCTATTTTGCTGGAAAATTGCTACTCGACGTCGTCGGAAAATGATTCAGGTTCGGACCAGATTTACTATTTTGGTATAGAA
Organism: Diabrotica undecimpunctata; assembly: GCF_040954645.1. Lineage (NCBI taxonomy): Eukaryota > Metazoa > Arthropoda > Insecta > Coleoptera > Chrysomelidae > Diabrotica > Diabrotica undecimpunctata. The sequence goes on along the minus strand of NC_092806.1, from coordinate 23,451,118 downwards.
AGTGTATTTTGAATGGATTTATTAGTAATGTTTTTGTCGTTTTGGTGGTTAAAGGACAATTTATATTTATGCTGTTAATATTGACCTAGTAATATGTAATTATTTATTATTCGTTTTAAAACTAGCTAAGTATTTATTTATCTATATAACGACTTTAAACTGTATACGTGACTACTGAAAACGAACTACAAGAAGTTTTCTTAGCGCTAAAGTAAAAGAAATAATTTGAAATGTATTTAAATAAGAAACAATAGAAAATCCCAAGTTAGTGGTTGGAGATTTTGTAAAAAAAGTGGCGAGTAAAATTGGAGTTTCTGATCGAAGTGTATTTACGGTGCAAAAGCACAGAACATACCCGGTGGAGACGCAACAGCGGCTGAACACTTCAAACATTTGTCTGTTGCAAAAAAAGTCCTGCTGCAACAAAATTTCTGACACGCTTCTTTAGTGGTGTATATGGAACGAACACTACCTGAAGAATGGCTCACAACAACATATATACCACTACCCAAGAAGCATAAGGCAAAAAATGATGATCACGCGATATCTCTGATGATTCACGCAGCAAAGATTTTCAAGATGGTATTTAACTGCATTTACAACATGTGAGATGAATATCTAAGCCGCTCACAATATGGTTTCAGAAAAGGTACGAGAACTAGAGATGCAATACTGGGACTAACGTCAATCGCTGAAAGATATTTGGAAGTGAAAAGAATTCTCTACACCCGCTTTCTTGATTACAAAAAACTGGATGTGGTACTCAGGGAGTGACCGAGTGACCTACGAAAGAAAACAAAATCCGTATCCTGCAATGATTTCCGGACCATCAGCTTAATGAGCCACATTTTAAAGTTATTTCTAAAAATCATACATCAAATGATATATAGACTATGCGAAGAAAAAATCTGCCGTGCACAGTTTGGTTTTCGGAACGCAGTGGGTACGAGAGAGGCTCTGTTTAGCATACAAGTGCTATTTCAACGATGTAAAGATGTGAATTGCTATATTTATACATGCTTCATTGATTACCATAAAGCGTTTGATACAGCAAAACACGACAAGTTGATTGAGATATTAACAAATATTGGAATGAACACCTGTGATCTAAGAATTATTAGCAATCTTTACTGGAACTCAAACATCGTCTATCCGTACAGAGGAAGGAGAATCCGAGGATATCAAAATCTAACATGGGTCCGACAGGGATGTATACTATCACCCTTGCTGTTTACCATATACTCTAAGGAAATCTTTCAAGAAGCGATAGAGAATGTTGAAGCCGGAATTCGAATTAAGGGAAAATGTATTAATAACATCAGATACGCTGATGACACGATGGTGCTCGCTGATAGTTATGAAGCCCTCCAGGAGTTAATGAATAGAATCGCAGAAGTGAGTCAGAGATATGGACTTTCACTGAATATTAAGAAACCAAAATGTATGATGATCTCCAAGAAGGAACAGCAAATTGAAAGAATCAGTGTGAATGGTCAACCAATAGAAAGAGTAAAAACATACACCTACCTTGGTACGAACGTCAATGAAAATTGGGACCATTCCCTAGAAATAAAATCTAGGATAGAGAAAGCAAGATCTGCATTTCAAAAAATGGCTAAGCTATTCAAATGCCATGGTTTATCAGTGAGTTGTGAGCTTGATGAGTCATGCTCTAAAACTGTTCCTGAAAATAATCCATAATAGGATCTATAGGAAATTAGACGTAGACATCAGTAACACTCAGATGGGATTCAGAAAAGGGCTGGGTACAAGGGAGGCTCTGTTTGCAATGAACGTTCTCTCACAGAGATGCTTAGACATGAACCAAGAAATTTACACCTGCTTTATTGATTTCGAAAAGGCCTTTGACAAAGTACAACATGAACCACTAAGACAAATTCTAATAAAAAAAAAATATAGACAGCCGAGATATTCGAATTATATGCAACCTATATTGGAATCAAACAGCAAATGTGAAGGTTGAGGGTAGGCTAACAGAAGAAATTCAAATCCGTCGAGGAGTCCGGCAGGGATGCATCTTGTCGCCACTTTTATTTAATCTGTATAGTGAAGCTATTTGTGAACAAGCACTCGAGGAAGAAGATCTTGGTCTGATAATAAATGGTGAGACGATCAACAATATAAGGTATGCTGACGATACGGTTCTCCTAACGGGAACGCTAGTAGAACTACAACATCTCGTTCAAAGTCTCAATATATACTGTAACAGTTACGGCTTGAAAATTAATTTGAAAAAAAACTAAATTTATGGTAATCACGAAATCAAAGAACATCAGAGCTAATCTTGTAATAGACAATACAACGATTGAGCGTGTGTCCTGTTATAAATATCTAGGTGCTTGGATCACAGACGATACTGATCAAACAAAAGAGATTAGATGTAGAATAGAAATCGCTAGATCAGTCTTTAATAGAATGCGCAAACTCTTTTGCAATCGTGATATCAATATAAAGTTACGAATACGAATGCTGCGGTGTTGTCTTTTCTACCCTGTTGTATGGAGTAGAGGCTTGGACACTAAAACAGTTGACCACAAAAAACATCGAAGCTTTCGAGATGTGGTGCTATAGGCGCATTCTCAGAAAATCATGGATGGACCGCGTCACTATCACGCAAGTACTCCAAACTTTAGACAAAAGATGCGAAATTCTAAATGAGATAAAAACTAGAAAGATGGAATACTTGGGGCACATTGTGAGAGGTGAAAAGTACGAACTTTTAAGAAATATCATGCAGGGCAAAATTAAGGGCAAAAAAAGTGTGGGAAGAAGAAAAATATCGTGGCTTCGTAATCTACGTGAATGGTTCGGGTGTAGTTCGATTGAACTTTTTAGGCGCGCTGCTAACAAAGTCGCAGTGGCCATGATGATTTCCAATCTCCGCTAGGAGTGGTACGAGAAGAAGTAGGTTTATCAGTACCCATAAAGATCAGGTTACTACTATGTTATATCTTTCCTATACTGTTGTACGGAGTTGAGTCGTGGACTCTCACAGACGCTACCTGCAAGAAAATTGAGACTTTCGAAATGTGGCTTTATCGTCGAATCCTGAAGATTTAACGGCCAAAATCGAATAGCTCGGTCACATCATGAGGAACAGCGAGATATATGGGTTGCTGCAATCAATTCTTCAAGGAAAAGTAGAAGGATTTCCTGGCTGAAAAATCTACGTGCGTGGTTCAACACAACAATCACAAATCTTTCAGAGCAGCAGTTTGCAAAATACAGATTGCCATGATGGTCACCAACATTCGAAACGGATAGGCACTACAAAAAGAAGAAGATCTGATGTTCATTTCGTGTCCCGCTGCTTTAGGAACACCCTGTATATTTCAGAGACATTAATACTTAAATCAAACTTAATATCAAAAGAATAAACATTTACACAGCATAAACACTACTGAATAAGAATTAGGAAATTCGACATATTTAAGGTTCGAAACAATAACAGCCTCAGGTCGAAATTACCAGGTCTACTCCAATTCGGAAAAATCGTCCTCATTTTTCAATTAGTTCTACATTTCTTTGCAAATAAAAAACTTCATCGGTATAACATTTTTTAATTTAGGTAATTAATGTGTGTTTCGTTATATTAATACATTGTGTAATTGTTTTTGTGTGTTTAGGAACTGCTAGTCATACAAACCAACCATGGCAACAGTTACAAAATCGACAAATCCCTGCCCCGCCTGCCCAACCCACTTTGGAGGTTACAACCAGGGTGCAAATGTTTAACGCCAATCTAATTGCTGCGCCCCCATTGCCCCCGGAAAATATTGTTACGGAACAAGACAAGCAGACTCAGATGATGTATGAACAGTGGTTGAATCATCAGAATAATGTTCTAGCCCAACAGTTGCGCTACTACGAGACTGAAGTGCAGAAACTTAGGAAGAGCAGAAAGGTAATATATTGTGAATAAAGATCATAATGAAGTTAAAATATGTAGATGATTATGTTGAAAACAAGTTTTTTCTTGAAAAAAACTTTTATTTAACGTTTAATTTTAATCATTTTTATTTTTAATCCAGTTTTAATAATTTTTTGAATATATTATCCTTATTTTTAGTCACTGAATAGCAAACAGAGACAGTTGAAAAAATCTGGTAACCAACTAACTGACACGGATGCAGCCGAACTCCAGAGAATATCAGCAGAACAAGCCATTTTACAGAAACATCTAGAATCGAGCAGAAAACAGAGTCGACAACACGGCATGTTAATACAGGTATCTATCAAGACATAGGCACTGCTCTTTATGTAGGTTGCACATATACAGTAGTTGTATTCGTATTTTAATCACCGAAATACTTGACGAGTACTTGATTATCACAATGGTTTTACCTATAAGTGTATTTATTGCCAACCTTAAAACATTTTTTTTATTCTTTTTATGGTATCATCTTTACTGAAGATTGTAAACAATCTCAGCGAAGTAATGTGTATCTTGTACAGTTCGAAACAATGAACGTGAGTCCAAGCTCTTTTTTTTTTTTAGCAATGAACAATTCAGTTCTCCCTTGCCTTCTCTTTACATTTCATTTTTTTATACACTTACTGATACTCTCTGTTCGCAATAAAAGTTTTTTAAGAATTGAATATCGTTTTCTAGGTCCTTTCTTGTATAATTTAAAAAGTCCTTTCGAAAGCCTTTTTATAGTTGATGAAACATATGTACGTCTTTTTGTTCATCCCTACATTTTTGGACAGATAGGACAGATAATCTAAATATTCCTTTCCCAGTTCCCATTTCCTCTTGAAAACCAAACTGTCCGTTATCTAAGTCCGTCTTTTTGTATATACCATATATCTATCTTTCTGACTTTCGAATATACTTTAGCGTTGGGGCCGAGCATTAATTCAACAGGTACTTAAACCTTTTCCTCTCAGCGTCGCTCATGTTTACTCGTTTTTTTGTCGTCCTTGCTGAGCTTCGTTGCAGTTTTCCTAGCCACTTTTCAGTAGTTATTTTTGGTGTTCGTAAGTATGATTTTTCTTCCCTGTTTGCTTTGTTTTTTCCAGTTCCAAAGTTTTGTCTTTACTGTAGTTGACAAAATCAAACAGAATCCTGTAATAAACAATAAATATCTTCAAAATACCACAAGTTTTGCATGACAACGCCCATAGACTCCCTTCCAAGTAGTACATCCCTTCTGCTTCCTCTTTTTACATTGGTGCTATGGCATGTGTTTACTGGGTAATTTTTAATGTTTGCGATTTCTATGACCAGGTGCCTCCCCATCTTTTTGGTGGTCTTCATGGTAGTTGTTTTTCTGCTGGCCCTCTCTCTCTCTCTCTTACAATCTTGCTATTTTATCGTACTTCATTCTCGTTACATATTGATTCCAGTTCCTGCTTTGTTCTTCCCCCATACGGTTGTTGCTTTCCTTAATTAATATAATCAAATAGATGTAGGTAGATGTGTCGATGATCTATAAAGAATATATAATATATTCTTTAGGAATCTAACTGAATGGGTATAACTAAAGTCATCTTCACTATTAGTACAGCATTATCTGCGTAAAATATGAATGTTTCTCTTCCTTATTTTATACCCATTTAACTTACTGACTAAGTGCATTTACTACGTCACTGTCTTTTTGTCGAATTTTTTTGTTAATTGCACGAAGCACATGAAGAATATAAGAAGAAACAACAGTTTTATTTGATGAATTTTTCTGCTATTTGACAAACTGTAAATAGTAGTCTATTATTGATCTATGGTAAAGAAATCCTTGTTGTCCTTCATATATCATTTTTTTGTGCCTGTTGATGCGAACCATGCCTTTTAGGGAAAGTTTTTAGCTATTGAAGAAAATTTTTTGATTTATTGTTTCCAGTTGGGATATTCCTCTAGTTTGTTTGGATTTTTTGATACCTTTGTTGAATATCAATGTATTGGTACTGGTTTTCTGTTCCCTTTGTAAAATAGATTTTCAGATCAATAATAATCAAAGGAATATGCATATGCATATTGTATTATTTTTAAGGATAAGTAATTAATTAATGAATATTTTTGTGTATGGCAATTTCTATGATAATTATAATCGAAGTTACTATGCAGCCTTTTGTTACATATAAGTATACATTTAACATCACACTACTCGGTTAACGATTAAAATAAGAATTATTTTTTCGCAGAAGATTTGTTAGAATTATTGTAAATGAAACAATACACTGACCATTAAAGTTTATAGCAATTTCCTCTGTTAGCAATTATTATTTATCAAGTGGAAGTGAGTTTTAGAAAATAGTTCTCACTGCCTAAAGTAGATGCACCCCTACAGAAAGTAGCAATGTCTATACCGTAAAACCAAATTTACGTAATTTTGTATTACCCTTATTGGTCTATATGAAGGAATACAGAAACAAACATCCTGCACCGAAGCAGCGGGTAGAGCAAATTCAATCGCCTTTAGGACCACCGTCGTCGTCTCCTTTGCAACACCCAAGTACGTCGCAGTCGCCCATGCTGTCACCATCTTTATCGCCTCTGACACAGCATAATTCTCCTCTGAATAGTCCGGGACCGCTTATTTCATCGTCGCCAGGATCTGTATCGGTTCAAAACATTTTGCAGAGCCCCAACAGTATGCCTACGAACAGCATGTCACCTTTACAATCCTCCTCGATGCAAGCCTCACCTATGCAGCAGAGCCCCATGCAGCCATCTCCGAGGATAGGAACACCGCATTCTCAAAGTAAGATTAAAACTTTACCTTACAAGTTTAATAAATATTTACTATAATAGCTAGAAAACTAAATTTATAAGACGTATTATAATAAATTATTAATACTTTTGTCCAATATTAGCAAAAATTCTACGAGACAATATAAGGCAATGTATTAAACTACAATTAACACAGTTGTAGAATTTTACTCAGAAATTTAACCGCGTTTCCAATATTTTACGCTAGTGTGACATAAAGATGTGTGCATTTTTTATATTTATTTATTGTTCAAGGTGAAGAGAGCCCCGGATCGGCGCAGTCCCCATCTCAAGTATGCCTTCCTCCACCAATGCCAAGAATGACAAGTCCTCAACACAGAAGAGTAGTGACTAGTCCGGTTGGTATGACGCCGATGAGATTCGTAAGCAATCAAGTACTTCAACAGCGAGTACGAATGCAATCGCCCATACAAAACTTTCAGCAGAAACCTGCTACACCATCCCCGCTAAATAGCCCTACATCGCAAACGATGAATGTAAGCCAACAGCTTCAGTTACATAAACTTCAACAGCAACAAAGCATGCTACAACAACAGAGTCTAGATGGTAATCAAGGTGACCCCAATATTATCCATTCACAGCGAACTACTCAACTTTTACAACATAGAAATTTTATTCGACAACAGG